>NC_057812.1:624870588-625170588 GCF_018294505.1 Triticum aestivum | reverse complement strand
GGCGCGCCCCCCTACCTCGTGGCCTCCTCTTTTCTTTCTTGGCATAGGGTCCAAGTCTCCCGTGTCTTGTTCGTTGAGAAAATCACGTTCCCGAAGGTTTCATTCCGTTTGGACTCTGTTTGATATTCCTTCTCTTCGAAACCCTAAAATAGGCAAAAAAACAGCAATTCTGGGTTGGGCCTCCGATTAATAGGTTAGTCCCAATAATAATATAAAAGTGGATAATAAAGCCCAATAATGTCCAAAACAGTAGATAATATAGCATGGAGCAATCAAAAATTATAGATACGTTGGAGACGTATCAAGCATCCCCAAGCTTAATTCCCGCTCGTCCTCGAGTAGGTAAATGATAAAAACAGAATTTTTGATGCGGAGTGCTACTTGGCATAATTTTAATGTAATTCTTCTCAATTGTGATATGAATATTCAGATCCGAAAGATTCAAGACAAAAGTTCATATTGACATAAAAATAATAATACTTCAAGCATACTAACTAAGCAATTATGTCTTCTCAAAATAACATGGCCAAAGAAAGTTCATCCCTACAAAATCATATAGTTTAGCCAGTTTTCATTTTCGTCACACAAGAATGCTCTCATCATGCACAACCCCAATGACAAGCCAAGCAATTGTTTCATACTTTAGTAATCTCAAACCTATAAACTTTCACACAATATATGAGCGCGAGCCATGGACATAGCACTATGGGTGGAATAGAATATAATGAGGGGGGTTATGTGGAGAAGACAAAAAGGAGAAAGTCTCACATCAACGAGGCTAATCAATGGGCTATGGAGATGCCCACCGATTGATGTTAATGCAAGGAGTAGGGGTTGCCATGCAACGGATGCACTAGAGCTATAAATGTATGAAAGCTCAACAAAAGAAACTAGTGGGTGTGCATCCAACTTGCTTGCTCATGAAGACCTACAACACTTGAGGAGGCCCATTGTTGGAATATACAAGCCAACTTCTATAACAAAAAATTCCCACTAGTATATGAAAGTGACAAAACAAGAGAGTCTTTATCATGAAGATTACGGTGCTACTTTGAAGCACAAGTGTGGCAAAGGATAGTAACATTGTCCCTTCTCTATTTTTCTCTCGTTTTTCTCTTTTTTGGGCCTTCTCTCTTTTTTTATGGCCTTTCTCTTTTTTTATTTATTTGTTCCTCACTTGGGACAATGCTCTAGAAAATGATGATCATCACACTTTTATTTATTTACAACTCAATAATTACAACTCGATACTAGAACAAAGGATGACTCTATATGAATGCCTCCGGCGGTGTACCGGGATATGCAATGGACCAAGAGTGACATGTATGAAAGAATTATGAACAGTGGCTTTGCCACAAATACTATGTCAACTACATGATCATGCTAAGCAATATGACAATAATGAATGTGTCATGATGAATGGAATGATGGAAAGTTGCATGGCAATATATCTCGGAATGGCTATGGAAATGCCATAATAGGTGGGTATGGTGGCTGTTCTGAGGAAGATATAGGGAGGTTTATGTGTGAAAGAGCGTATCATATCACGGGGTCTAGATGCACCGGCGAAGTTTGTGCCAACTCTCAATGTGAGAAAGGGCAATGCACGGTACCGAAGAGGCTAGCAAGGATGGAAGGGTGAGAGTGCGTATAATCCATGGACTCAACATTAGTCATAAAGAACTCACATACTTATTGGAAAAATCTACAAGTCATCAAAAACCTCGGTACTACGTGCATGCTCCTAGGGGGATAGATTGGTAGGAAAAGACCATCGCTCGTCCCCGACCGCCACTCATAAGGAAGACAATCAAATAACACCTCATGTTTCAAATTTGTTGCATAACGTTTACCATATGTGCATGCTACGGGACTTGCAAACTTCAAGACAAGTATTTCTCAATTTGACAACTACTCAACTAGCACGACATTGATATTATTACCTCCATATCTCAAAACGGCGACACACAACAATCTGTTTATTTGATTCCATAAGAGTCTCCCTTTTTCAGACAAACAGTGACACACAAAATGAGCATGCTCATCTAAAGATTTCCCATCAACTAGGCTAGTTGGGGTTTCAGCACGAGCACATAAGGATCGAAGATGATCTAAGTAGAACACTTTAAGTGGATCCATATCAATAGATTTTTAGCAAGCAAAGATGCGAGCAAATAGAAGGCACATGGAAACACAAACAAGGATACATACGGGAAGAAGGCAAATAGAGAAAGAGAGGGAGGATAGAGAGAGAGAGGGCGAATAAAACGGCAAGGGTGAAGTGGGGGAGAGGAAAATGAGTGGCAAATGTCAAATAATGTAATGCGGGAGATAATGGTATGTGATGGGTACTTGGTATATTTACTTTTGCATAGACCTCACCGGCAACGGCGCCAGAAATCCTTCTTGCTACCTCTTGAGCACTGCGCTGGTTTTCCCCGAAGAGGAAGGGATGATGCAGCAAAGTAGCGTAAGTATTTCCCTCAATTTTTGAGAACCAAGGTATCAATCCAGTAGGAGGCTACGCGCCAGTCCCTCGTACCTGCACAAAGCAAATAAATCCTCGCAACCAACGCCATAAGGGGTTGTCAATCCCTACACGGCCAGTTACGAGAGTGAGATTTGATAGATATGATAAGATAATATTTTTGGTATTTTTGTATAAAGATGCAAAGTAAAATAAAGGCAAAATAAATAGCAAAGGAAATAACTAAGTAGTAGGAGATTAATATGATGAAGATAGACCCGGGGGCCATAGGTTTCACTAGTGGCTTCTCTCGAGAGCATAAGTATTCTATGGTGGGTGAACAAATTACTGTTGTGCAAGTGACAGAATTGAGCATAGTTATGAGAATATCTAGGTATGATCATGTATCTAGGCATCACGTCCGAGACAAGTAGACCGACTCATGCCTGCATCTACTACTATTACTCCACTCATCGACCGCTATCCAGCATGCATCTAGAGTATTAAGTTAATGAAAACAGAGTAACGCCTTAAGCAAGATGACATGATGTAGATGGATAAACTCATGCAATATGATGAAAACCCCATCTTGTTATCCTCGATGGCAATAATACAATACGTGCTTTGCTGCCCCTACTGTCACTGGGAAAGGCACCACAAGATTGAACCCAAAGCTAAGCACTTCTCCCATTGCAAGAAATATCAATCTAGTAGGCCAAACCAAACTGATAATTCGAGAAGATTCAAATACTGTTCATAGATAGACTTGATCATAAACCCACAATTCATCGGTGATGACCCACAAGTATAGGGGATCTATCGTAGTCCTTTTTTGACTATGTACTGCAAGGCAACAGCCTCACAGTCTTTTATTAAATCACAGAGCCAAAGAGTACAGAGTTACAAAGTTAAGAGAGAGAAGGAAAAGGAATACTTACGAAAGAAGTGACTAGGTTAAGGAGGCTATCCAAGAGACTAGGCTATTCCTATATTTACATTTGATTCTATTGGCTAAAAGAGATATGTCATGCAAAAAATTCCTCCTCCATGCCCTAAAAGAAGGTGATTCATTCCTGAAGATCTTCCCATTTCTTTTCGTCCAAATATTCCAAGCGGCAGTGAATACAACCTCAGAGAAAAAAGGATGCCCAAAATCCTTCCTAGCCTCAAAAGCCATGTCATAAGTGGTCTGGTTTGGTTGTGGATTCCATGAAACACCCAGGTAGTTCCAGATACGCTGGCTAAAATTGCAAGCGAAGAAGAGATGTTCTCTGTCCTCATGCGATGCCAAGTGACATAGAACACAAGTGTCATCCTGGATAATCCAGTGCCGCCGCTGCATCATGTCCCTAGTGTTTAGGCGATCCATCAGAAGAAGCCACCCAAAAACCTTGAACTTCAGAGTACAAGAACATTTCCAAATCCACCTGAATATGGGATCAACCACTATGCCCGAAAAGCAAGACAAGTAATAAATCCTGGATTGGTAATTACCAGTCTTGGAAGGCCATTTCCAGACGTCCTTTTCCCCATCTTGAAGATTAACCATATTAAGGAACGCTTGAAGTTGATTAAACTCCTCGAAGGCTTCAGCAGACAGAGGCAGATGGAGGTTGTCAGTTGGGTCTGGCAGCTCCAGAATGTCCTTGATAGTCAAAGTGTCATCGATCACAAAGGAGCGGAGCCTCGCAAACTGATGCTGCATGTTAACCGTATTGTTGCCAAATTGCCAACGGTCAAGCCAGAAAATCACCGTATCCCCCGATCCAACTTGTGGAACAGCCAACTTACAAAACTTATCATACAGCTTGCATACATCTCTCCACCAGAAAGAACCGCAGCTTTGCGTAACTTGGGGGGGGGGGGCGCAGAGGCGTAATAAGTGTCCCAGATAAGAGATACCCAAGGTATGTCCATCTTATTGAAGAACTTGAAAAGATGCTTGATGAGCAAGGCATCATTTTGAATACTCATGTCCGTAACTCCCAGACCGCCAAAAGATTTAGGGCGACATACCAAGTCCCAAGCTGCCAAAGATTGCCGAGGTATATCCGTGTTTCCTCTCCACAAGCATTGCCGCATAATCCGTTTGATCTGTTTCAAGATACCCTGCGGTAACGAAAGGGTACACAAGAAATATACTGGCATAGAACTTAGGACGGACTGCAGAAGTTGGAGCCGGCTTCCTTGATTCAAGAGACAAGAAGACGCAGATAATCGTCTCTCAATACGATCCACCAGAGGCAACAGATCATAAATTGTAGGCCGGGAAGTACCCATTGGCAGGCCGAGGTAAGTGAATGGCATGGAACCAACATCACATCCAAGCAGGGCAACAACACGCGTGCCCTCATCATCAGTCATATTGATTGGTATCAAAGAGGATTTACTGAAGTTCACCCTGAGCCCAGTTGACTTGGCAAAGACTTCAATCATTTCTTTGAATGCAATGAGTTGACTATCAATAGCGGGAAGGACGATGAGTGTATCATCATCATACTGTATGATCGGATAGTCCATCGAGTTAGTTGGGATTGGCAAGGTGAGAATATTCCTGGAGCACATCTCATTTACAATCGATTGAAGTAAATCCACCGCGATCACAAATAGCAAGGGAGATAACGGATCACCTCGACGAATACCTGAACGATAGACAAAATGATTACCAGGCACTCCATTCAAAAGGACCAAAGAAGAGCCTGTGGAGAGAATGTTGTCAATCCAATTTCTCCAACGGTCATCAAATCCCTTACATTTCAAAATCCTAAGAATCAAATCATGTTCAATGGTGTCAAACGCTTTTTGAAGTCCAGTTTAAGAAGAATTATAGGTCTCTTGGAAGCTTTGCATTGGTGAATGTATTCAAAACACCACGCCAAACAGTCTTGTATTGATCGACACCGAAGAAAACCATATTGGTTGCGGTGAATACATTTGAGGATCACACCCTGAAGACGATTTGCCAAGAGCTTGGTTAAAAACTTTAAACAAGTATTAGTCAATGAAATGCGCCTAAAATGACCAACATATTCAGGGCTTAGCTTCTTCGGAATGAGGGTGATAAGAGACGTGTTAAGACACTCCAAATTACACTTTCCTTCATAGAACTCTTGCACAAGTTTCATAAACTCATCCTTCAAAACAGACCAACATTTCTTTAAGAAAAGCCCAGCAAACCCGTCTGGTCCCGGAGCGCGATCAGCAGGCATATTCTTAATTACCGCATCCACCTCAGCATCAGTGAACAGTAAAGACAACTCCTCTAGACCATCAATTCGGGTAATTAATGTGTCCAGATCAAAACCCATTTGAATGCCTTTTGGTTGGCCGGAATGTGATTCGCCTAGGTTTTGATCTAGGTTTTGATCTAGGTTTTGATCTAGGGTTTCATCACGCGAGGAGATAGTATTCCTACGGAATCTCTCCGTAGCCATGGCATGAAAAAAATTTGAATTCTCTTCTCCAACTTTGATGTTTCTGATCGTGCAACGCTGCTTCCAATATATAAATTGCCAATGTAAGACATCCTCAAGATGTAATTTAACAATTCTACGAAAGTTGAACTCTGGCCAACTCAAAGGCCTAATTTCCTCAAGATTATCCAAGAAAATAATCACTTTATTACAATCAGCAATTAAAGCTTTGACTGTAGACAGATTTAAATGCCATTTCTTGAGCGCGTAACGGAGGAACTTAAAGTTCGCCGAAATTGTTAACGCAATCGATGATTTGACCACTGGTCTATTCCAAACCTCAGCAACACAGTCCGCAAACCCGGGCAAATCCACCCAATAATTCTCAAAGCGGAAAACCTTTGCCTTGGGGATACAAGTGGCGATCAAGACCACGCACGGAACATGGTCAGAGGCAGTGCGTGCAAGAGGATATACCATTGTGTTGGGGTGGTCAGATGTCCAAGTGACCGAAGTGAAAAACCAATCTATCTGTTCTAGGAGCGGTGAAGTTTGCATATTCGACCAAGTATATTGACGCCCCTTGATCGGTAACTCAATGAGACCTAAATGACCAATTATCTCATTAAACAGAAAGACGTCGTTAACATCACCTCCCGGAAGATTGCGGTTCTCCAATGACCACAAGAAGTTGAAATTGCCCAAAAGCAGCCAGTTCTGACCAAACTGAATATCAAGACTATATAACCATTGAACAAATTCATCACGGGCAGGGCCTTGACACGGGCCATAAACAGAGACTAGAGTCCAAGTTTCTGAGGTAAGTTTGGATTTAAGCTCCACAATTATTCCATAATGTTTGGATTCGATTAAAGAACCACTGAAAAAGGATGAATTCCAAACAACCACCATCCTAGCAGACGCACCAATAGAAGGAATAGTGTCGAACCCAACGAGGAGCAGAAGGAAATAATAAGCGGTTTCCAGCAAGGTATTCTCTGCAAGTACTGAAAATAAGTGGTAACAGATAGTTTTGTGATAAGATAATTTGTAATGAGCAACAAGTAACAAAAGTAAATACGGTGCAGCAAGGTGGCCCAATCCTTTTCGTAGCAAAGGACAAGCCTGGGAAAACTCTTATATAATGTAAAGCGCTCCCGAGGACACATGGGAATATTGTCAAGCTAGGTTTCATCACGTTCATATGATTCGCGTTCGGTACTTTGATAATTTGGTATGTGGGTGGACTGGTGCTTGGGTGCTGTCCTTACTTGGACAAGCATCCCACTTATGATTAACCTCTATTGCAAGCATCCGCAACTACAACAAAAGTATTAAGGTAAACCTAACCATAGCATGAAACATATGGATCCAAATCAGCCCCTTACGAAGCAACGCATAAACTAGGGTTTAAGCTTCTGTCACTCTAGCAACCCATCATCTACTTATTACTTCCCAATGCCTTCCTCTAGGCCCAAATAATGGTGAAGTGTCATGTAGTCAACGTTCATATAACACCACTAGAGGAGAGACAACATACATCTCATCAAAATATCGAACGAATACCAAATTCACATGACTACTAATAGCAAGACTTCTCCCATGTCCTCAGGAACAAAAGTAACTACTCACAAAGCATAAACATGTTCATAATCAGAGGGGTATTAATATGCATATAGGATCTGAACATATGATCTTCCACCAATTGAACCAACTAGCATCAACTACAAGGAGTAAATAACACTACTAGCAACCTACTAGCACCAATCCCGGACTTGGAGACAAGAATTGGATACAAGAGATGAACTAGGGTTTTGAGATGAGATGGTGTTGATGAAGATGTTGATGGAGATTGCCCTCTCCCGATGAGAGGAGCGTTGGTGATGATGATGGCGATGATTTCCCCCTCAGGGTGGGAAGTTTCCCCGGCAGAACAGCTCCGCCAGAGCCCTAGATTGGTTCCGCCTTGTGGTTGCGGAGTTTCATCCGAGAATATGGCTTATCAAAAATTTTCCATCGAAAGACTCCATATAGCAGAAGATGGCCACCGGAGGGCCACCAGGGGGCCCACGAGGTAGGGGCGCACCCAGGTGGGTAGGGCGCGCCCCCACCCTCGTGGGCAGGGTGTGGCCCCCCTGGTGAAGTTCTTGCTCTCAATATTTTTTATATATTTGGAAAACATCTTTCGTGAAGTTTCAGGACTTTTGGAGTTGTGCAGAATAGGTCTCTAATATTTTCTCCTTTTCCAGCCCAGAATCCCAGCTGTCGGCATTCTCACTCTTTATGTAAACCTTGTAAAATAAGAGAGAATAGGCATAAGTATTGTGACATAATGTGTAATAGCAGCCCATAACGCAATAAATATTGATATAAAAGCATGATGTAAAATGGACGTATCAACTCCCCCAAGCTTAGACCTCGCTTGTCCTCAAGCGAAAAGCCGAAATCGAAAAATATGTCCACATGTTTACAGATAGAGGTGTCGATAAAAATAAAATACGGACATGAGGGCATCATGATCATTCTTAGAACAACTACTCATATAATTCTTTGTCATATAATATCTAATGCTAGAGTAATAATTCAATCACAATATCATGTATGAATCGTAAACTTCATTGAAAACTAACATACTATAATCTCAGTCATTGAAGCAATTGCAATTTATCATAACATAGGAAAGAGTCAATGTATAAGAGCTTTTCAGCAAGTCCACATACTCAACTATCATATAGTATTTCACAATTGCTGACACTCACGCAATACTTATGGGTATGGAGTTTTAATCGGACACAGAGAAAGATAGGGGCTTATAGTTTTGCCTCCCAACATTTTACCTCAAGGGTAATGTCAACAGTAATAGTTCATGAAAACTCACATCCAATTAGCCATATATACCAGGATCTTTGCAACATATTGTGCTTGCCAAAGGATAAAGTGTAAAAAGGAAGGGTGAAAATCACCATGACTCTTATGCAATGTAGGAGATAAAAGTAAAAGATAGGCCCTTCGTAGAGGGAAGCAGAGGTTGTCATGCGCTTTTATGGTTGGATGCACAAAATCTTAATGCGAAAGAACGTCACTTTATATTGCCACTTGTGATATGGACCTTTATTATGCAGTCTGTTGCTTTTATTACTTCCATATCACACGATCGTATAAAGCTTATTTCCTCCACACCAATCGATCATACATATTTAGAGAGCAATTTTTATTGCTTGCACTGATGACATCTTACTTGATGGATCTTACTCAATCCATAGGTAGATATGGTGGACTCTTATGACAAGACTGGTTTAAGGGTATTTGGAAGCACAAGTAGTATCTCTACTTGGTGCAATGAATTTGGCTAGCATGAGGGGGAAAAGCAAACTCATCATGTTGGAAGATCCAAGACAATATAATTTATCTTAGATATAAGAAAACATAACCCATTACGTTGTCTTCCTTGTCCAATGTCAACTCTTTAGCATGTCATATTTTAATGAGTGCTCACAACCATAAAAGATGTCCAAGATAGTATATTTATATGTGAAGACCTCTCTTTCTTTATTACTTCCTATTAATTGCAATGATGACCAAAACTGTGTTTGTCAACCCTCAACAACTTTTATTCATCATACTCTTTCTATGTGAGCTCATTACTCTCCATAAGACTCACATGATCTCTTTATTTATTTTTATTTCTTTCTCTATTCTTTTATTCACTTAGGATCATGGCAAAATAATCAATCCCTTGACTCAACACTAATCTTTATTATATAGCTCACGGACTCGATTACATAGAAGGATAATAAAGCAAAACTCATGACTAGATCATACTAAGAACTTTTATTCTACTAGATCAAGATATTACCAAAAGGATCGAACTAAGAAAAATGGTAAAGATAAAAGTGACGGTGATACGTGTTGGAAATATGCCCTAGAGGCAATAATAAATTGATTATTATTATATTTCCTTGTTCATGATAATCGTTTATTATCCATGCTAGAATTGTATTGATAGGAAACTCAGATACATGTGTGGATACATAGACAACACCATGTCCCTAGTAAGCCTCTAGTTGACTAGCTCGTTAATCAATAGATGGTTACGGTTTCCTGACCATGGACATTGGATGTCGTTGATAACGGGATCACATCATTAGGAGAATGATGTGATGGACAAGACCCAATCCTAAGCCTAGCACAAGATCATGTAGTTCGTATGCTAAAGCTTTTCTAATGTCAAGTATCATTTCCTTAGACCATGAGATTGTGCAACTCCCGGATACCGTAGGAGTGCTTTGGGTGTGCCAAACGTCACAACGTAACTGGGTGGCTATAAAGGTACACTACGGGTATCTCTGAAAGTGTCTGTTGGGTTGGCACGAATCGAGATTGGGATTTTGTCACTCCGTGTAAACGGAGAGGTATCTCTGGGCCCACTCGGTAGGACATCATCATAATGTGCACAATGTGACCAAGGGGTTGATCACGGGATGATGTGTTACGGAACGAGTAAAGAGACTTGCCGGTAACGAGATTGAACAAGGTATCGGTATACCGACGTGATCTTGACGTGAGCACATGCCTTGACGTGATCTTGAAGGTGTTCAAGATGGATCAGTCAAAGAAGGAGTTCTTGCCTGAGTTGTAAGGTATGAAGTTAAGACTTAAAGCTCGACCATGGCAGAATAGAGAGAAAGGAACGAAGGTCGTCCCCTATGCTTAAGACATAGGCTCTACAGTATGCTATGCTGTGTACCGCACCTGAAGTGTGCTTTACCATGAGTCAGTCAAGGGGTACAAGAGTGATCCAAGAATGGATCACAGGACAGCGGTCAAAGTTATCCTTAGTAACTAGTGGACTAAGGAATTTTCTCAATTATGGAGGTGGTAAAAGAGTTCGTCGTAAAGGGTTACGTCGATGCAAGCTTAACACCTATCCGGATAGCTCTGAGTAGAGATACCGGATACGTATAATGGAGCAACAATTTAGAATAGCTCCAAGTAGAACAGTTATTTGGAATAGCTCCAAATAGAACATGGTAGCTGCATCTAGGAGATGACATAGAGATTTGTAAAGCACACACGGATCTGAAAGGTTCAGACCCATTGACTATAACCTCTCTCACAAGCATAACATGATCAAACCCAGAACTCATCGAGTGTTAATCACATGGTAAATGTGAACTAGATTATTGACTCTAGTAAACTCTTTGGGTGTTAGTCACATGGGGATGTGACCTTGAGTGTTAATCACATATCGATGTGAACTAGATTATTGACTCTAGTGCAAGTGGGAGACTGTTGGAAATATGCCCTAGAGGCAATAATAAATTGATTATTATTATATTTCCTTGTTAATGATAATCGTTTATTATCCATGCTAGAATTGTATTGATAGGAAACTCAGATACATGTGTGGATACATAGACAACACCATGTCCCTAGTAAGCCTCTAGTTGACTAGCTCGTTAATCAATAGATGGTTACGGTTTCCTGACCATGGACATTGGATGTCGTTGATAACGGGATCACATCATTAGGAGAATGATGTGATGGACAAGACCCAATCCTAAGCCTAGCACAAGATCATGTAGTTCGTATGCTAAAGCTTTTCTAATGTCAAGTATCATTTCCTTAGACCATGAGATTGTGCAACTCCCGGATACCGTAGGAGTGCTTTGGGTGTGCCAAATGTCACAACGTAACTGGGTGGCTATAAAGGTACACTACGGGTATCTCTGAAAGTGTCTGTTGGGTTGGCACGAATCGAGATTGGGATTTGTCACTCCGTGTAAACGGAGAGGTATCTCTGGGCCCACTCGGTAGGACATCATCATAATGTGCACAATGTGACCAAGGGGTTGATCACGGGATGATGTGTTACGGAACGAGTAAAGAGACTTGCCGGTAACGAGATTGAACAAGGTATCGGTATACCGACGATCGAATCTCGGGCAAGTACCATACCGCTAGACAAAGGGAATTGTATACGGGATCGATTGAGTCCTTGACATCGTGGTTCATCCGATGAGATCATCGTGGAACATGTGGGAGCCAACATGGGTATCCAGATCCCGCTGTTGGTTATTGACCGGAGAACATCTCGGTCATGACTACATGTCTCCCGAACCCGTAGGGTCTACACACTTAAGGTTCGATGACGCTAGGGTTATAAAGGAAGCTTGTATGTGGTTAACGAATGTTGTTCGGAGTCCCGGATGAGATCCCGGCCGTCACGAGGAGTTCCGGAATGGTCCGGAGGTAAAGATTTATATATAGGAAGTCCTGTTTCGGCCATCGGGACAAAGTTTCGGGGTCATCGGTATTGTACCGGGACCACCGGAAGGGTCCCGGGGGCCCACCGGGTGGGGCCACCTGTCCCGGGGGGCCACATGGGCTGTAGGGGGTGCGCCTTGGCCTACATGGGCCAAGGGCACCAGCCCCAAGAGGCCCATGCGCCAAGAGAAGAGAAAAAGGGGAGAGTCCTAAAGGGGGAAGGCACCTCCGAGGTGCCTTGGGGAGGATGGACTCCTCCCCACCCTTAGCCGCACCCTTCCTTGGAGGAAGGGGCAAGGCTGCGCCCTCCCCCTCTCCCTTGGCCCTATATATAGTGGGGAAAAGGAGGAGCAATCAGACCTAAGGCCTTTGGTTGCCTCCCTCTCCCTCCCGTGACACATCTCCTCTCCCGTAGGTGCTCGGCGAAGCCCTGCAGGATTGCCACGCTCCTCCATCACCACCACGCCGTTGTGCTGCTGCTGGATGGAGTCTTCCTCAACCTCTCCCTCTCTCCTTGCTGGATCAAGGCGTGGGAGACATTGTCGAGCTGTACGTGTGTTGAACGCGGAGGTGCCGTCCGTTCGGCACTTGATCATCGGTGATCTGAATCACGACGAGTACGACTCCATCAACCCCGTTCACTTGAACGCTTCCGCTTAGCGATCTACAAGGGTATGTAGATGCACTCTCCTTTCTACTCGTTGCTGGTCTCTCCATAGAATGATCTTGGTGATACGTAGGAAATTTTTTGAATTTCTGCTACGTTACCCAACAGTGGTATCATTGCCAGGTTTATTGCGTAGATTCTTTGCACGAGTAGAACACAAAGTAGTTGTGGGCGTCGATATTGTTCAATATGCTTGCCGTTACTAGTCTTATCTTGATTCGGCGGCATCGTGGGATGAAGCGGCCCGGACCAACCTTACACGTACGCTTACGTGAGACCGGTTCCACCGACAAACATGCACTAGTTGCATAAGGTGGCTGGCGGGTGTCTGTCTCTCCCACTTTAGTCGGATCGGATTCGATGAAAAGGGTCCTTATGAAGGGTAAATAGCAATTGGCATATCACGTTGTGGTTCATGCGTAGGTAAGAAACGTTCTTGCTAGAAACCCATAGCAGCCACGTAAAACATGCAAACAACAATTAGAGGACGTCTAACTTGTTTTTGCAGGGTATGCTATGTGATGTGATATGGCCAAAAAGGATGTGATGAATGATATATGTGATGTATGAGATTGATCATGTTCTTGTAATAGGAATCACGACTTGCATGTCGATGAGTATGACAATCGTCAAGAGCCATAGGAGTTGTCTTTA
This sequence comes from Triticum aestivum, assembly GCF_018294505.1. NCBI lineage: Eukaryota > Viridiplantae > Streptophyta > Magnoliopsida > Poales > Poaceae > Triticum > Triticum aestivum. Next base: position 625,157,120 of record NC_057812.1, on the reverse strand, counting down.
TTTATTTGTGACCTGCGTGTCAACTTAAACGTCATGTAATTACTTTACTTTATTGCTAACCGTTAGCCATAGTAGTAGAAGTAATAGTTGGCGAGGCAACTTCATGAAGACACGATGATGGAGATCATGATGATGGAGATCATGGTGTCATGCCGGTGACGATGATGATCATGGAGCCCCGAAGATGGAGATCAAAAGGAGCAAAGTGATGATGGCCATATCATGTCACTATTTGATTGCATGTGATGTTTATCATGTTTATACATCTTATTTGCTTAGAACGACGGTAGTAAATAAGATGATCCCTTACAACAATTTCAAGAAGTGTTCTCCCCTAACTGTGCACCGTTGCGACAGTTCGTGTTTCGAAGCACCACGTGATGATCGGGTGTTAGATTCTAACGTTCACATACAACGGGTGTAAGACAGATTTACACACGCGAAACACTTAGGGTTAACTTGACGAGCCTAGCATGTACAGACATGGCTCGGAACACGGAGACCGAAAGGTCGAACATGAGTCGTATAGAAGATACGATCAACATGAAGATGTTCACCGATGATGACTAGTCCGTCTCACGTGATGATCGGACACGGCCTAGTTTGACTCGGATCATGTAATCACTTAGATGACTAGAGGGATGTCTATCTGAGTGGGAATTCATAAGATGAACTTAATTATCCTGAACATAGTCAAAAGGTTTTTGCAAATTATATCGTAGCTCACGCTATAGTTCTACTGTTTAGATATGTTCCTAGAGAAAATATAGTTGAAAGTTGATAGTAGCAATTATGCGGACAGTAGAAAGCTTATGTCCTTAATGCACCGCTCAGTGTGCTGAACCCCAAACGTCGTCTGTGGATGTTGCGAACATCGGACATACACGTTTGATAACTACGTGATAGTTCAGTTAAACGGTTTAGAGTTGAGGCACCAAAGACGTTTTTGAAACATCGCGAAACATATGAGATGTTTTGAGGGCTGAAATTGGGATTTCAGGCTCGTGCCCATGTCAAGAGGTATAAGACCTCCGATGACTTTCTTAACCTGCAAACTAAGGAGAAAAGCTCAATTGTTGAGCTTGTGCTCAGATTGTCTGAGTACTACAATCATTTGAATCGAGTGGGAGTTGATCTTCCAGATAAGACAGTGATGGTTCTCCAAAGTCATTGCCACCAAGCTGTTAGAGATTCGTGATGAACTATAACATATCAGGGATAGATATGATGATCCTTGAGGTATTCGCGATGTTTGACACCGCGAAAGTAGAAATCAAGAAGGAGCATCAATTGTTGATGGTTGGTGAAACCACTAGTTTCAAGAAGGGCAAGGGCAAGAAGGGATACTTCATGAGACGGCAAATCAGCTGCTGCTCTAGTGAAGAAACCCAAGGTAAAACCCAAACCCGAGACTAAGTGCTTCTGTAATAAGGGGAACAACCACTAGAGCAGAATTACCCTAGATACTTGGTAGATAAGAAGGCTGGCAAGGTCGATAGAAGTATATTGGATATACATTATGTTAATGTGTACTTTACTAGTACTCCTAGTAGCACCAGGGTATTAGATACCGGTTCGGTTGCTAAGTGTTAGTAACTCGAAATAAAAAGCTACGGAATAAAACAGAGACTAGCTAAAGGTGAGCTGACGATACGTGTTGGAAGTGTTTCCAAGTTTGATGTGATCTAACATCACACGCTCCCTCTACCATCAAGATTAGTATTAAACCTGAATAAGTGCTCTTGCACCTAAAGGAATGGTTTATTGAATTTTGATCGTAGGGATACACATTTTCATGCCAAAAGATATAAGATAGTAATGATAGTACCACTTACTTGTGGCACTGCCATGTAAGTCATAATGGTATAAAACGCATGAAGAAGCTCCATGTTGATGGATCTTTGGACTCACTCATTTTTGAAAAGTTTGAGACATGCAAACCATGTCTATCGGTGTATATGCATGAAGAAACTCCATGCAAATGGACCATTTTGACTCACTTGATTTTGAATCACTTGGGACATGCAAATCATACCACATGGGCAAGATGACTGAAAAGCCTCGTTTTCAGTAAGATGGAACAAGATAGCAACTTGTTGGAAGTAATACATTTTGATGTATACAGTCCAATGAGTGTTGAGGCATGTAGTGGATATTGTTATGTTCTTACTTCACAGATAATTTGAGTGGATGTTGAGTACATTTACTTGATGAATCATGAGTCTGAATTATTGAAAGGTTCAAGTAATTTCAGAGTGAAGTAGCAGATCATTGTGACAAGAGGATAAAGTGTCTATGATATGATCATAGAGATGAATATCTGAGTTACGAGTTTTGGCACACAATTAAGACATTGTGGAAATTGTTTCGCAATTAATACCGCCTGGAACACCATAATGTGATGGTGTGTCCGAACATCATAGTTGCACCCTATTGGATATGGTGCGTACCATGATGTCTCTTATCGAATTACCACTATCGTTCATGGGTTAGGCATTAGAGACAACCACATTCACTTTAAATAGGGCACCACATAATTCCGATGAGATGACACCGTATGAATTATGGTTTAGAGAAACCTAAGTTGTCGTTTCTTAAAAGTTTGGGGCTGCGACGCTTATGTAAAAAGTTTCAGGATTTAGCTCGAACCCAAAGCGGATAAAATGCATCTTCATAGGACACCCAAAACAATTGGGTATACCTCCTAATTCAGATCCGAAAGCAATATGGATTGTTTCTTGAATCGGGTCCTTTCTCGAGGAAAGGTTTCTCTTGAAAGAATTGAGTGGGAGGATGGTGGAGACTTGATGAGGTTATTGAACCGTCTCTTCAACTAGAGTGTAGCAGGGCACAGGAAGTTGTTCCTGTGGCACGTACACCAATTGAAGTGGAAGCTTATGATAGTGATCATGAAGTTTCGGATCAAGTCACTACCGAACCTCGTAGGGTGACAAGGATACGTACTACTTCAGAGTGGTACAGTAATCCTGCCTTGAAGGTCATGTTGCTAGACAACAATGAACCTACGAGCTATGGAGAAGCGATGGTGGGCCCGGATTCCAATAAATGGCTCAAGGCCATAAAACCCGAGAGAGGATCCATGTATGAAAACAAAGTGTAGACTTTGGAAGAACTACTTGATGGTCGTAAGGCTGTTAGGTACATATGGATTTTGAAAGGAAGACAGACAATGATGGTAAGTGTCACCATTGAGAAAGCTCGACTTGTCGTTAAGATGTTTTTCGACAAGTTCAAGGAGTTGACTACGATGAGACTTTCTCACTCGTAGCGATGCTAAGAGTCTGTTGGAATTATATTAGCAATTACTGCATTATTTATGAAATCTTGCAGATAGGATGTCAAAACATTGTTTCCTCGACGATTCTTGAGGAAAGGTTGTATGTGATACAACCGGAAGGTTTTGTCTATCCTGAAATATGCTAATAAGTATGCAAAGCTCCAACAATCCTTCTGAGGACTGGAGTGAGCATCTCGGAGTTGGAATGTATGCTTTGATGATGATCAAAGATTTTGGGTGTATACAAAGTTTATGAGAAACTTGTATTTCCAAAGAAGTGAGTGGGAGCACTATAGAATTTCTGATGAGTATATGTTGTTGACATATTAATGATCAGAAATGACGTAGAATTTCTGGAAAGCAAATAGGGTTATTTGGAAAGTGTTTTCAATGGAAAACCTGGATTAAGCTACTTGAACATTGAGCATCAAGATCTATAAGGATAGATCAAAACGCTTAATAGTACTTTCAAATGAGCACATGCCTAGACGTGATCTTGAAGGTGTTCAAGATGGATCAGTCAAAGAAGGAGTTCTTGCCTGAGTTGTAAGGTATGAAGTTAAGACTTAAAGCTCGACCATGGCAGAATAGAGAGAAAGGACTAAGGTCGTCCCCTATGCATAAGATGTAGGCTCTACAGTATGCTATGCTGTGTACCGCACCTGAAGTGTGCCTTTCCATGAGTCAGTCAAGGGGTACAAGAGTGATCCAAGAATGGATCACAGGACAGCGGTCAAAGTTATCCTTAGTAACTAGTGGACTAAGGAATTTTCTCGATTATGGAGGTGGTAAAGGGTTCGTCGTAAAGGGTTACGTCGATGCAAGCTTAACACCTATCCGGATAGCTCTGAGTAGAGATACCGGATACGTATAATGGAGCAACAATTTAGAATAGCTCCAAGTAGAACAGTTATTTGGAATAGCTCCAAATAGAACGTGGTAGCTGCATCTAGGAGATGACATAGAGATTTGTAAAGCACACACGGATCTGAAAGGTTCAGACCCGTTGACTATAACCTCTCTCACAAGCATAACATGATCAAACCCAGAACTCATCGAGTGTTAATCACATGGTAAATGTGAACTAGATTATTGACTCTAGTAAACTCTTTGGGTGTTAGTCACATGGGGATGTGACCTTGAGTGTTAATCACATATCGATGTGAACTAGATTATTGACTCTAGTGCAAGTGGGAGACTGTTGGAAATATGCCCTAGAGGCAATAATAAATTGATTATTATTATATTTCCTTGTTCATGATAATCGTTTATTATCCATGCTAGAATTGTATTGATAGGAAACTCAGATACATGTGTGGATACATAGACAACACCATGTCCCTAGTAAGCCTCTAGTTGACTAGCTCGTTAATCAATAGATGGTTACGGTTTCCTGACCATGGACATTGGATGTCGTTGATAACGGGATCACATCATTAGGAGAATGATGTGATGGACAAGACCCAATCCTAAGCCTAGCACAAGATCATGTAGTTCGTATGCTAAAGCTTTTCTAATGTCAAGTATCATTTCCTTAGACCATGAGATTGTGCAACTCCCGGATACCGTAGGAGTGCTTTGGGTGTGCCAAACGTCACAACGTAACTGGGTGGCTATAAAGGTACACTACGGGTATCTCTGAAAGTGTCTGTTGGGTTGGCACGAATCGAGATTGGGATTTTGTCACTCCGTGTAAACGGAGAGGTATCTCTGGGCCCACTCGGTAGGACATCATCATAATGTGCACAATGTGACCAAGGGGTTGATCACGGGATGATGTGTTACGGAACGAGTAAAGAGACTTGCCGGTAACGAGATTGAACAAGGTATCGGTATACCGACGATCGAATCTCGGGCAAGTACCATACCGCTAGACAAAGGGAATTGTATACGGGATCGATTGAGTCCTTGACATCGTGGTTCATCCGATGAGATCATCGTGGAACATGTGGGAGCCAACATGGGTATCCAGATCCCGCTGTTGGTTATTGACCGGAGAACATCTCGGTCATGACTACATGTCTCCCGAACCCGTAGGGTCTACACACTTAAGGTTCGATGACGCTAGGGTTATAAAGGAAGCTTGTATGTGGTTACCGAATGTTGTTCGGAGTCCCGGATGAGATCCCGGACGTCACGAGGAGTTCCGGAATGGTCCGGAGGTAAAGATTTATATATAGGAAGTCCTGTTTCGGCCATCGGGACAAGTTTCGGGGTCATCGGTATTGTACCGGGACCACCGGAAGGGTCCCGGGGGCCCACCGGGTGGGGCCACCTGTCCCGGGGGGCCACATGGGCTGTAGGGGGTGCGCCTTGGCCTACATGGGCCAAGGGCACCAGCCCCAAGAGGCCCATGCGCCAAGAGAAGAGAAAAAGGGGAGAGTCCTAAAGGGGGAAGGCACCTCCGAGGTGCCTTGGGGAGGATGGACTCCTCCCCACCCTTAGCCGCACCCTTCCTTGGAGGAAGGGGCAAGGCTGCGCCCTCCCCCTCTCCCTTGGCCCTATATATAGTGGGGAAAAGGAGGAGCAATCAGACCTAAGGCCTTTGGTTGCCTCCCTCTCCCTCCCGTGACACATCTCCTCTCCCGTAGGTGCTCGGCGAAGCCCTGCAGGATTGCCACGCTCCTCCATCACCACCACGCCGTTGTGCTGCTGCTGGATGGAGTCTTCCTCAACCTCTCCCTCTCTCCTTGCTGGATCAAGGCGTGGGAGACATCGTCGAGTTGTACGTGTGTTGAACGCGGAGGTGCTGTCCGTTCGGCACTTGATCATCGGTGATCTGAATCACGACGAGTACGACTCCATCAACCCCGTTCACTTGAACGCTTCCGCTTAGCGATCTACAAGGGTATGTAGATGCACTCTCCTTTCTACTCGTTGCTGGTCTCTCCATAGAATGATCTTGGTGATACGTAGGAAATTTTTGAATTTCTGCTACGTTACCCAACAGTGGTATCATTGCCAGGTTTATTGCGTAGATTCTTTGCACGAGTAGAACACAAAGTAGTTGTGGGCGTCGATATTGTTCAATATGCTTGCCGTTACTAGTCTTATCTTGATTCGGCGGCATCGTGGGATGAAGCGGCCCGGACCAACCTTACACGTACGCTTACGTGAGACCGGTTCCACCGACAAACATGCACTAGTTGCATAAGGTGGCTGGCGGGTGTCTGTCTCTCCCACTTTAGTCGGATCGGATTCGATGAAAAGGGTCCTTATGAAGGGTAAATAGCAATTGGCATATCACGTTGTGGTTCATGCGTAGGTAAGAAACGTTCTTGCTAGAAACCCATAGCAGCCACGTAAAACATGCAAACAACAATTAGAGGACGTCTAACTTGTTTTTGCAGGGTATGCTATGTGATGTGATATGGCCAAAAAGGATGTGATGAATGATATATGTGATGTATGAGATTGATCATGTTCTTGTAATAGGAATCACGACTTGCATGTCGATGAGTATGACAATCGGCAGGAGCCATAGGAGTTGTCTTTATTTATTTGTGACCTGCGTGTCAACTTAAACGTCATGTAATTACTTTACTTTATTGCTAACCGTTAGCCATAGTAGTAGAAGTAATAGTTGGCGAGGCAACTTCATGAAGACACGATGATGGAGATCATGATGATGGAGATCATGGTGTCATGCCGGTGACGATGATGATCATGGAGCCCCGAAGATGGAGATCAAAAGGAGCAAAGTGATGATGGCCATATCATGTCACTATTTGATTGCATGTGATGTTTATCATGTTTATACATCTTATTTGCTTAGAACGACGGTAGTAAATAAGATGATCCCTTACAACAATTTCAAGAAGTGTTCTCCCCTAACTGTGCACCGTTGCGACAGTTCGTGTTTCGAAGCACCACGTGATGATCGGGTGTTAGATTCTAACGTTCACATACAACGGGTGTAAGACAGATTTACACACGCGAAACACTTAGGGTTAACTTGACGAGCCTAGCATGTACAGACATGGCCTCGGAACACGGAGACCGAAAGGTCGAACATGAGTCGTATAGAAGATACGATCAACATGAAGATGTTCACCGATGATGACTAGTCCGTCTCACGTGATGATCGGACACGGCCTAGTTTGACTCGGATCATGTAATCACTTAGATGACTAGAGGGATGTCTATCTGAGTGGGAGTTCATAAGATGAACTTAATTATCCTGAACATAGTCAAAAGGTTTTTGCAAATTATATCGTAGCTCACGCTATAGTTCTACTGTTTAGATATGTTCCTAGAGAAAATATAGTTGAAAGTTGATAGTAGCAATTATGCGGACAGTAGAAAGCTTATGTCCTTAATGCACCGCTCAGTGTGCTGAACCCCAAACGTCGTCTGTGGATGTTGCGAACATCGGACATACACGTTTTGATAACTACGTGATAGTTCAGTTAAACGGTTTAGAGTTGAGGCACCAAAGACGTTTTTGAAACATCGCGAAACATATGAGATGTTTTGAGGGCTGAAATTGGGATTTCAGGCTCGTGCCCATGTCAAGAGGTGTAAGACCTCCGATGACTTTCTTAACCTGCAAACTAAGGAGAAAAGCTCAATTGTTGAGCTTGTGCTCAGATTGTCTGAGTACTACAATCATTTGAATCGAGTGGGAGTTGATCTTCCAGATAAGACAGTGATGGTTCTCCAAAGTCATTGCCACCAAGCTGTTAGAGATTCGTGATGAACTATAACATATCAGGGATAGATATGATGATCCTTGAGGTATTCGCGATGTTTGACACCGCGAAAGTAGAAATCAAGAAGGAGCATCAATTGTTGATGGTTGGTGAAACCACTAGTTTCAAGAAGGGCAAGGGCAAGAAGGGATACTTCATGAGACGGCAAATCAGCTGCTGCTCTAGTGAAGAAACCCAAGGTAAAACCCAAACCCGAGACTAAGTGCTTCTGTAATAAGGGGAACAACCACTAGAGCAGAATTACCCTAGATACTTGGTAGATAAGAAGGCTGGCAAGGTCGATAGAAGTATATTGGATATACATTATGTTAATGTGTACTTTACTAGTACTCCTAGTAGCACCAGGGTATTAGATACCGGTTCGGTTGCTAAGTGTTAGTAACTCGAAATAAAAGCTACGGAATAAAACAGAGACTAGCTAAAGGTGAGCTGACAATACGTGTTGGAAGTGTTTCCAAGTTTGATGTGATCTAACATCACACGCTCCCTCTACCATCAAGATTAGTATTAAACCTGAATAAGTGCTCTTGCACCTAAAGGAATGGTTTATTGAATTTTGATCGTAGGGATACACATTTTCATGCCAAAAGATATAAGATAGTAATGATAGTACCACTTACTTGTGGCACTGCCATGTAAGTCATAATGGTATAAAACGCATGAAGAAGCTCCATGTTGATGGATCTTTGGACTCACTCATTTTTGAAAAGTTTGAGACATGCAAACCATGTCTATCGGTGTATATGCATGAAGAAACTCCATGCAAATGGACCATTTTGACTCACTTGATTTTGAATCACTTGGGACATGCAAATCATACCACATGGGCAAAGATGACTGAAAAGCCTCGTTTTCAGTAAGATGGAACAAGATAGCAACTTGTTGGAAGTAATACATTTTGATGTGTACAGTCCAATGAGTGCTGAGGCATGTAGTGGATATTGTTATGTTCTTACTTCACAGATAATTTGAGTGGATGTTGAGTACATTTACTTGATGAATCATGAGTCTGAATTATTGAAAGGTTCAAGTAATTTCAGAGTGAAGTAGCAGATCATTGTGACAAGAGGATAAAGTGTCTATGATATGATCATAGAGATGAATATCTGAGTTACGAGTTTTTGGCACACAATTAAGACATTGTGGAAATTGTTTCGCAATTAATACCGCCTGGAACACCATAATGTGATGGTGTGTCCGAACATCATAGTTGCACCCTATTGGATATGGTGCGTACCATGATGTCTCTTATCGAATTACCACTATCGTTCATGGGTTAGGCATTAGAGACAACCACATTCACTTTAAATAGGGCACCACATAATTCCGATGAGATGACACCGTATGAATTATGGTTTAGAGAAACCTAAGTTGTCGTTTCTTAAAAGTTTGGGGCTGCGACGCTTATGTGAAAAAGTTTCAGGATTTAGCTCGAACCCAAAGCGGATAAAATGCATCTTCATAGGACACCCAAAACAATTGGGTATACCTCCTAATTCAGATCCGAAAGCAATATGGATTGTTTCTTGAATCGGGTCCTTTCTCGAGGAAAGGTTTCTCTTGAAAGAATTGAGTGGGAGGATGGTGGAGACTTGATGAGGTTATTGAACCGTCTCTTCAACTAGAGTGTAGCAGGGCACAGGAAGTTGTTCCTGTGGCACGTACACCAATTGAAGTGGAAGCTTATGATAGTGATCATGAAGTTTCGGATCAAGTCACTACCGAACCTCGTAGGGTGACAAGGATACGTACTACTTCAGAGTGGTACAGTAATCCTGTCTTGAAGGTCATGTTGCTAGACAACAATGAACCTACGAGCTATGGAGAAGCGATGGTGGGCCCGGATTCCGATAAATGGCTCAAGGCCATAAAACCCGAGAGAGGATCCATGTATGAAAACAAAGTGTAGACTTTGGAAGAACTACTTGATGGTCGTAAGGCTGTTAGGTACATATGGATTTTGAAAGGAAGACAGACAATGATGGTAAGTGTCACCATTGAGAAAGCTCGACTTGTCGTTAAGATGTTTTTCGACAAGTTCAAGGAGTTGACTACGATGAGACTTTCTCACTCGTAGCGATGCTAAGAGTCTGTTGGAATTATATTAGCAATTACTGCATTATTTATGAAATATTGCAGATAGGATGTCAAAACATTGTTTCCTCGATGATTCTTGAGGAAAGGTTGTATGTGATACAACCGGAAGGTTTTGTCTATCCTGAAATATGCTAATAAGTATGCAAAGCTCCAACAATCCTTCTGAGGACTGGAGTGAGCATCTCGGAGTTGGAATGTATGCTTTGATGATGATCAAAGATTTTGGGTGTATACAAAGTTTTTGAGAAACTTGTATTTCCAAAGAAGTGAGTGGGAGCACTATAGAATTTCTGATGAGTATATGTTGTTGACATATTAATGATCAGAAATGACGTAGAATTTCTGGAAAGCAAATAGGGTTATTTGGAAAGTGTTTTCAATGGAAAACCTGGATTAAGCTACTTGAACATTGAGGATCAAGATCTATAAGGATAGATCAAAACGCTTAATAGTACTTTCAAATGAGCACATGCCTAGACGTGATCTTGAAGGTGTTCAAGATGGATCAGTCAAAGAAGGAGTTCTTGCCTGAGTTGTAAGGTATGAAGTTAAGACTTAAAGCTCGACCATGGCAGAATAGAGAGAAAGGACTAAGGTCGTCCCCTATGCATAAGATGTAGGCTCTACAGTATGTTGTGCTGTGTACCGCACCTGAAGTGTGCCTTTCCATGAGTCAGTCAAGGGGTACAAGAGTGATCCAAGAATGGATCACGGGACAGCGGTCAAAGTTATCCTTAGTAACTAGTGGACTAAGGAATTTTCTCGATTATGGAGGTGGTAAAGGGGTTCGTCGTAAAGGGTTACGTCGATGCAAGCTTAACACTTATCCGGATAGCTCTGAGTAGAGATACCGGATACGTATAATGGAGCAACAATTTAGAATAGCTCCAAGTAGAACAGTTATTTGGAATAGCTCCAAATAGAACGTGGTAGCTGCATCTAGGAGATGACATAGAGATTTGTAAAGCACACACGGATCTGAAAGGTTCAGACCCGTTGACTATAACCTCTCTCACAAGCATAACATGATCAAACCCAGAACTCATCGAGTGTTAATCACATGGTAAATGTGAACTAGATTATTGACTCTAGTAAACTCTTTGGATGTTAGTCACATGGGGATGTGACCTTGAGTGTTAATCACATATCGATGTGAACTAGATTATTGACTCTAGTGCAAGTGGGAGACTGTTGGAAATATGCCCTAGAGGCAATAATAAATTGATTATTATTATATTTCCTTGTTCATGATAATCGTTTATTATCCATGCTAGAATTGTATTGATAGGAAACTCAGATACATGTGTGGATACATAGACAACACCATGTCCCTAGTAAGCATCTAGTTGACTAGCTCGTTAATCAATAGATGGTTACGGTTTCCTGACCATGGACATTGGATGTCGTTGATAACGGGATCACATCATTAGGAGAATGATGTGATGGACAAGACCCAATCCTAAGCCTAGCACAAGATCATGTAGTTCGTATGCTAAAGCTTTTCTAATGTCAAGTATCATTTCCTTAGACCATGAGATTGTGCAACTCCCGGATACCGTAGGAGTGCTTTGGGTGTGCCAAACGTCACAACGTAACTGGGTGGCTATAAAGGTACACTACGGGTATCTCTGAAAGTGTCTGTTGGGTTGGCACGAATCGAGATTGGGATTTTGTCACTCCGTGTAAACGGAGAGGTATCTCTGGGCCCACTCGGTAGGACATCATCATAATGTGCACAATGTGACCAAGGGGTTGATCACGGGATGATGTGTTACGGAACGAGTAAAGAGACTTGCCGGTAACGAGATTGAACAAGGTATCGGTATACCGACGATCGAATCTCGGGCAAGTACCATACCGCTAGACAAAGGGAATTGTATACGGGATCGATTGAGTCCTTGACATCGTGGTTCATCCGATGAGATCATCGTGGAACATGTGGGAGCCAACATGGGTATCCAGATCCCGCTGTTGGTTATTGACCGGAGAACATCTCGGTCATGACTACATGTCTCCCGAACCCGTAGGGTCTACACACTTAAGGTTCGATGACGCTAGGGTTATAAAGGAAGCTTGTATGTGGTTACCGAATGTTGTTCGGAGTCCCGGATGAGATCCCGGACGTCACGAGGAGTTCCGGAATGGTCCGGAGGTAAAGATTTATATATAGGAAGTCCTGTTTCGGCCATCGGGACAAGTTTCGGGGTCATCGGTATTGTACCGGGACCACCGGAAGGGTCCCGGGGGCCCACCGGGTGGGGCCACCTGTCCCGGGGGGCCACATGGGCTGTAGGGGGTGCGCCTTGGCCTACATGGGCCAAGGGCACCAGCCCCAAGAGGCCCATGCGCCAAGAGAAGAGAAAAAGGGGAGAGTCCTAAAGGGGGAAGGCACCTCCGAGGTGCCTTGGGGAGGATGGACTCCTCCCCACCCTTAGCCGCACCCTTCCTTGGAGGAAGGGGCAAGGCTGCGCCCTCCCCCTCTCCCTTGGCCCTATATATAGTGGGGAAAAGGAGGAGCAATCAGACCTAAGGCCTTTGGTTGCCTCCCTCTCCCTCCCGTGACACATCTCCTCTCCCGTAGGTGCTCGGCGAAGCCCTGCAGGATTGCCACGCTCCTCCATCACCACCACGCCGTTGTGCTGCTGCTGGATGGAGTCTTCCTCAACCTCTCCCTCTCTCCTTGCTGGATCAAGGTGTGGGAGACATCGTCGAGCTGTACGTGTGTTGAACGCGGAGGTGCCGTCCGTTCGGCACTTGATCATCGGTGATCTGAATCACGACGAGTACGACTCCATCAACCCCGTTCACTTGAACGCTTCCGCTTAGCGATCTACAAGGGTATGTAGATGCACTCTCCTTTCTATTCGTTGCTGGTCTCTCCATAGAATGATCTTGGTGATACGTAGGAAAATTTTTGAATTTCTGCTACGTTACCCAACAATACGATACCGGGGCACTCCCCCAAGCTTGGCAGTTGCCAAGTGGAGTGCCCATACCCACATGATTATGTCTCTGTTTTCGGGGATGGTGATGTGATGTTCTTGGCGATGATGCCCCTCAAGATACGATTCTCCTCCTCAAGCTTGTTGACTTGTTGCTTCAGGTCCATTATTTCCTTTCGGAGTTTTCCTGTAACAGCCAAAGCTCCCTGCACCCAAGGGTGCTGCATAGCTGCGGGAGACCCAGTGGCACTCTTATTCATATTCTCATAAGAAAGAAATCTAACATTGGAAGGGGTAACCGAGTTTGGAATAGCTGAGCTCTGCAGTTATCCCATTGTGAATCCAGCTTGTAGGCGGGAAGTGACTTCTTGATCTTCTTCCATGGCATCTATCCTCTTCAAATCAGCCTACATCTCTTCCTCCGTTGCTGGACCAAAGGAGTCAACATGATTGTTTGTCATTGATCTCGGCGCTGGATGAGACACCCGGCTCTCCCCGACTGACTCTTGTGAAGACATCCTGCTCTAATCTGTAGTAGCAACATCTCGAAACAAAGACAGGGGATTTTTGCCTGATACAGGAGTCAAAACCCCCGGGAGATCATATAATGAATTTTTACCGACCAAAATACATGTCGTGTACGAAAACGGAGTCCGGAGAGCACACGAGGGGCCCATGAGGTAGAGGGCGCGCCCTCCACCCTCGTGGAGGCCTCGTGTCCTTCCCAGACTGCTGCTTATTTTTCTATTTTTCTAAATATTCCAAAACGGAGAAATATTGCCTTAAAAACTGTTTTGGAGCCGGTTTACTTACCGTACCACATACCTATTCCTTTTCGGAGTCTGAAACGTTCCGGAAAGTGTCCCTTATGTATTCCTCTAGGGTTACGGTTTCAATAACATTGGTTTCAACATTTATGGGATTACCTGAGATATAGTGTTTGATTCTTTGACCGTTCACCACCTTCGGATTGGTGCCTTCGAAGTTGTTGATTTTTATGGCACCGGAATGGTAGACCACCTCGATAACGTAAGGACCTTCCAATTTACAGAGAAGTTTTCCTGCAAAAAATCTTAAACGAGAGTTGTATAGCAATACATAATCACCTACATTAAACTCACGCTTTTGTATCCTTTTATCATGCCATCTTTTAACTTTTTCTTTAAATAACTTGGCATTTTCGTAGGCTTGGGTTCTCAACTAATCAAGTGAGCTAATATCAAATAACCTCTTCTCACCGGCAAGTTTAAAATCATAATTAAGTTCTTTAATAGCCCAATAAGCCTAGTGTTCTAGTTCGAGAGGTAAGTGACATGCTTTTCCATAGACCATTTTATACGGAGACATACCCATAGGATTTTTATATGCAGTTCTATAGGCCCATAATGCATCATCAAGTTTCTTGGACCAATTCTTTCTAGACCTATTAACCGTCTTTTGCAAAATTAATTTGAGTTCTCTATTACTCAATTCTACTTGACCACTAGACTGAGGGTGATAATGAGATGCAATTCTATGATCAACATCATATTTAGCAAGCATTTTACGGAAAGCACTATGAATAAAATGTGAACCACCATCAGTCATTAAATATCTAGGGACACCAAACCTTGGAAAAATAACTTCTTTAATCATTTTAATAGAAGTGTTATGATCAGCACTACTAGTTGGAATAGCTTCCACCCACTTAGTAACGTAATCAACAGCAACTAAAATATGTGTATAACCGTTAGAGGAAGGAAAAGGTCCCATATAGTCAAAGCCCCAAACATCAAATGGTTCAATAACAAGTGAATAATTCATAGGCATTTCTTGATGTCTACTAATATTAGCAATTCTTTGACATTCATCACAAGATAAGACAAACTTACAGGCATCCTTGAAGAGAGTAGGCCAATAAAAACCAGATTGCAATACCTTATGTGCAGTCCTATCTCCAGCATGGTGTCCTTCATAGGCTTCAGAGTGACACTTCCGTAGGATCTGTTCCTGTTCATGCTCATGTACACAACGTCTAATAACACCATCTACTCCTTCTTTATAAAGATGTGGGTCATCCCAAAAGTAGCATAATCAGCATACCATGGAGCAGTATGAGAAGCATTTATGACATTTAGTTACTCATCAGGAAAGCTATCATCAATAGGTAGTGGGTCATCAAGCACATTTTGTAACCTAGACAAGTTGTCTGCAACGGGGTTCTCAGCTCCTTCTCTATCAACAATATGCAAATCAAATTCTTGTAGCAAGAGAACCCATCTAATAAGTCTAGGTTTAGCATCTTTCTTTTCCATAAGATATTTAATAGCAGCATGATCAGTGTGAATAGTTACTTCAGAATCAACAATATAAGGTCTAAACTTATCACAAGAAAATACAACTGCTAAGAATTCTTTCTCAGTGGTAGCATAATTTCTTTGAGCATTGTCTAGAGTTTTACTAGCATATTGAATAACATTTAGTTTCTTATCAACTCTTTGTCCTAGATCAAGACCTACATCATAATCACTAGCATCACACATAATTTCGAAGGGTAAATTCCAATCAGGTGGCTGAACAATAGGTGCAGAGATCAATGCTTTCTTAAGTATTTCAAATGCTTCTACACAATCATCATCAAAGACAAATGGTATATCTTTTTGTAATAAATTAGTGAGAGGCCTAGAAATTTTTGAGAAGTCCTTAATGAACCTCCAATAAAAACCGGCATGACCAAGGAAACTTCTTATACCTTTGATGTCCTTGGGACATGGCATCTTTTCAATAGCATCAACCTTGGCTTTATCAACTTCAATACCTCTTTCAGAAACTTTATGCCCCAAGACAATACCTTCATTAACCATAAAGTGACACTTTTCCCAATTCAAGACAAGATTAGTTTCTTCAAATCTCTACAAAACTCGATCAAGGTTTCTCAAGCAATCATCAAAAGAAGATCCATACACGGAAAAGTCGTCCATGAAAACCTCACAAATCTTTTCACAAAAGTCAGAGAATATAGCCATCATGCATCTTTGAAAGGTAGCAGGTGCATTACATAAACCAAAAGGCATACGTCTATAAGCAAAAGTACCAAAAGGGCATGTAAAAGTAGTCTTTGATTGATCTTTGGCTGACACAGGTATTTGAGAGAAACCAGAATAACCATCTAGAAAGAAAAAATGTGTATGTTTGGACAATCTTTCTAGCATTTGATCGATAAAAGGTAAGGGGTAATGATCTTTTTAGTAGCCTTATTTAATTTTCGGAAATCAATTACCATCCTATAACCTGTAATAATCCTTTGAGGAATCAATTCATCCGTATCATTAGGAACAACAGTAATACCTCCCTTCTCAGGGACACAATGGACAGGGCTTACCCATTGACTATCAGCAACAGGATAAATTATACCTTCCTCAAGAAGCTTTAGTATCTCCTTTCTTACCACTTCTTTCATTTTAGGATTCAGCCGGCGTTGATGATCACAAACTGGTTTAGCATCTTCTTCCAAATTAATTTTATGTTGACATAGAGTGGGACTAATGCCCTTAAGATCATCAAGAGTACACCCAATAGCAGCGCGGTGCTTCTTCAGAGTTTTCAATAATCTATCTTCCTCATGCTCTGAAAGGTTAGCACTAATAATAATAGGGTATATCTTTTTCTCATCAAGATAAGCATATTTAAGAGTATCATGTAACGGTTTAAGCTCAAACACGGGATCACCCTTGCGTGGAGGAGGATCCCCTAGGATTTCAACAGGTAAATTGTTTTTCAGAATAGGTTCCTGTTTAAAGAATACTTCATCCAATTCCCTTATTTCATTCATAAACATATCATTTTCATGGTCTAGCAAAAATATTGTTCTAAAGGATCACTAGGAGGTACGGCAATAGAAACAAGACCAATAATTTCATCCTTACTAGGTAATTCTTCTTCACGGTGTTATCTACTAAATTTAGAAAAATTAAATTCATGAGTCATATCATCTAAACCGATAGTAACAACATCTCTTTTGCAATCTATGGTAGCATTAATAGTATTTAAGAAGGGTCTACCACATATAATGGGACAAAAGCTATCTTGTGGGGAACCAAGAACAAGAAAATCAGCAGGATATTTAGTTTTCCCACACAAGACTTCAACATCTCTTACAATTCCCATTGGTGAAATAGTATCTCTATTGGCAAGTTTAATTGTGACATCAATATCTTCCATCTCAGCAGGTGCAACATCATGCATAACTTCTTTGTATAAGGAATAACGTATTGCACTAGCACTAGCACCCATATCACATAAACCATGATAATAATGATCTCCTATTTTAACAGAAATAACAGGCATGCCTACCACATGTCTAGGTTTATCTTTATCACGGGGTTTAGCAATTCTAGTAGTTTCATTACAGAAATAAATAACATGCCCATCTATATTATCAGACAAGAGATCTTTAACAATGGCAATATTAGGTTCAACTTTAACTTGCTCAGGAGGTGTATATGTTTTAATATTGCTTTTATGAACCATAGTTGAAGCTTTAGCATGATCCTTTATTCTAATAGGGAAAGGTGGTTTCTCAACATAAGAAGTAGGAACAATAGGATCATCATAAGTGATAGTCTTTTCTTCAACTTTAATAGGTGCAGCTACTTTTACTTCTATGGGAGGATGATATTTAAACCACTTCTCCTTGGGAGATCAACATAAGCAGAAAAAGATTCATAGAAAGAAGCTACTATCTCAGAGTCAAGTCCATATTTAGTGCTAAATTTACGAAATATATCAGTATCCATAAAAGATTTAACACAATCGAAACTAGGTGTCATACCTGACTCCTTACCATTGTCGAGGTCCCAATCTTCAAAGCTGCGTTTAATTCTTTCCAATAAATCCCATTTGAATTCAATAGTCTTCATTATAAAAGAGCCAGCACAAGAAGTATCAAGCATGGTGCGATTGTTACCAGAAAGCCGAGCATAAAAATTTTGAATAATCATTTCTCTTGAGAGCTCATGATTGGGGCATGAATATAACATTGATTTAGGCCTCCCCAAGCTTGAGCGATGCTTTCTCCTTCGTGAGGCCAAATATTATATATATAATTGCGATCACGATGAACAAGATGGACAGGATAAAACTTCTGATGAAATTCCAATTTCAATCATTTGTAATTCCAAGACCTCATATCATCACATAGCCTATACCATGTCGATGCATCTCCCCTCAAAGATAAAGGGAAGACCTTCTTCTTAACAACATCTACGGGTACACCTGCAAGCTTAAATAATCCACAAACTTCATCCACATATATCAGATGTTCATCAGGATGTTTTGTTCCATCTGCTAAAAAGGATTAGCTAGCAGTTTTTCTATCATACCCGAAGGAACTTCAAAGCAAGCATTTTCATTTTCATTTTCAGTAGGTTCAGTAGGTTGAGGAGCAACTCTTTGCTCTACTGGTCGGGGTGAAGATACCCCGAACAAACCCCTCAGAGGATTACCTTCCATTTTAACAAGTGACAGTAAATTTCAGCACACTATATAAATTTTTCCTTACCAAATTCCACCTACCAAAGGCGCTTCACTCCCCGGCAACGGCGCCAGAAAAGAGTCTTGATGACCCACAAGTATAGGGGATCTATCGTAGTCCTTTCGATAAGTAAGAGTGTCGAACCCAACGAGGAGCAGAAGGAAATAATAAGCGGTTTCCAACAAGGTATTCTCTGCAAGTACTGAAATAAGGGGTAGCAGATAGTTTTGTGATAAGATAATTTGTAATGAGCAACAAGTAACAAAAGTAAATACGGTGCAGCAAGGTGGCCCAATACTTTTTGTAGTGAAGGACAATCCTGGACAAACTCTTATATGATGTAAAGCGCTCCCGAGGACACATGTGAATATCGTCAAGATAGGTTTCATCACGTTCATATGATTCGCGTTCGGTACTTTGATAATTTGGTATGTGGGTGGACCGGTGCTTGGGTGTTGTCCTTACTTGGACAAGCATCCCACTTATGATTAACCTCTATTGCAAGCATCCGCAACTACAACAAAAGTATTAAGGTAAACCTAACCATAGCCTGAAACATATGGATCCAAATCAGCCCCTTACGAAGCAACGCATAAACTAGGGTTTAAGCTTCTGTCACTCTAGCAACCCATCGTCTACTTATTACTTGCCAATGCCTTCCTCTATGCCCAAATAATGGTGAAGTGTCATGTAGTCGACGTTCACATAACACCACTAGAGGAGAGACAACATACATCTCATCAAAATATCGAACGAATACCAAATTCACATGACTACTAATAGCAAGACTTCTCCCATGTCCTCAGGAACAAAAGTAACTACTCACAAAGCATAAACATGTTCATAATCAGAGGGGTATTAATATGCATATAGGATCTGAACATATGATCTTCCACCAATTGAGACAACTAGCATCAACTACAAGGAGTAATTAACACTACTAGCAACCTACTAGCACCAATCCCGGACTTGGAGACAAGAATTGGATACAAGAGATGAACTAGGGTTTTGAGATGAGATGGTGGTGATGAAGATGTTGATGGAGATTGCCCTCTCCCGATGAGAGGAGCGTTGGTGATGACGATGGCGATGGTTTCCCCCTCCGGGAGGGAAGTTTCCCCGGCAAAACAGCTCCGCCAGAGCCCTAGATTGGTTCCGCCAAGGTTCCGCCTCGTGGCGACAGAATTTCGTCCGAGAAGATGGCTTATCAATTTTTCCATCGTAAGACTCCATATAGCAGAAGATGGCCACAGGAGGGCCACCAGGGGGCCCACGAGGTAGGGCGGCACGCCCAAGGCGGTAGGGCGCGCCCCCCACCCTTGTGGGCAGGGTGTGGCCCCCCTGGTGAAGTCCTTGCTCTCAATATTTTATATATATTTGGAAAACATCTTCCGTGAAGTTTCAGGACTTTTGGAGTTGTGCAGAATAGGTCTATAATATCTGCTCCTTTTCCAGCACAGAATCCCAGCTGCCGGCATTCTCCCTCTTTATGTAAACTTGTAAAATAAGAGAGAATAGGCATAAGTATTGTGACATAATGTGTAATAACAACCCTTAACGCAATAAATATTGATATAAAAGCATGATGCAAAATGGACATATCAATCGGTCTCAACAAACACACTGCAAAAAGAAGATGACGTCGAATAGTTCTCGACAAGAGAGGGGGAGAACATTGTATTGAGATCCAAAAAGAGAGAAGAAGCCATCTAGCTACTAATTATGGACCCGTAGGTCTGAGGTGAACTACTCACACTTCATCGGTGGGGCTATGGTGTTGATGTAGAAGCCCTCCGTGATCGATGCCCCCTCCGACGGCGCTCCGGAACATGCCCCAAGATGGGATCTCGTGGATACAGAAAGTTATGACGATGGAATTAGGGTTTTGGCTCCGTATCTGATCGTTTGGGGGTACGTAGGTATATATAGGAGGAAGGAGTACGTCAGTGGAGCAACAGGGGGCCCACGAGGGTGGAGGGCGCGCCTGGGGGGTAGGCGTGCCCCCCTACCTCGTGGCCTCCTCTTTTGTGTCTTGACGTAGGGTCCAAGTCTCCTGGGTCTTGTTAGTTGAGAAAATCACGTTTCCGAAGGTTTCATTCCATTTGGACTCCGTTTGATATTCCTTTTCTTCAAAACCCTAAAACAGGCAAAAAACAGCAATTCTGGGTGGGCCTCCGGTTAATAGGTTAGTCCCAAAAATAATACAAAAGTGGATAATAAAGCCCAATAATGTCAAAAACAGTAGATAATATAGCATGGAGCAATCAAAAATTATAGATACGTTGGAGACGTATCAAGCATCCCCAAGCTTAATTCCCGCTCGTCCTCGAGTAGGTAAATGATAAAAACAGAATTTTTTGATGCGGAGTGCTACTTGGCATAATTTTAATGTAATTCTTCTTAATTGTGGTATGAATATTCAGATCCGAAAGATTCAAGACAAAAGTTCATATTGACATAAAAATGATAATACTTCAAGCATACTAACTAAGCAATTATGTCTTCTCAAAATAACATGGCCAAAGAAAGCTCATCCCTACAAAATCATATAGTATAGTCATGCTACATTTTCGTCACACAAGAATGCTCTCATCATGCACAACCCCGATCTCAAACCTATAAACTTTTACGCAATATATGAGCGCGAGCCATGGACATAGCACTATGTGTGGAATAGAATAGAATGAGGGGGTTTATGTGGAGAAGACAAAAAGGATGAAGTCTCACATCAACGAGGCTAATCAATGGGCTATGGAGATGCCCACCGATTGATGTTAATGTAAGGAGTAGGGATTGCCATGCAACGGATGCACTAGAGCTATAAATGTATGAAAGCTCAACAAAAGAAACTAAGTGGGTGCGCATCCAACTTGCTTACTCACGAAGACCTAGGGCACTTGAGGAGGCCCATTGTTGGAATATACAAGCCAAGTTCTATAATGAAAATTCCCACTAGTATATGAAAGTGACCAAACAAGAGACTCTCTATCATGAAGATTACAGTGCTACTTTGAAGCACAGGTGTGGCAAAGGATAGTAACATTGTCCGTTCTCTCTTTTTCTCTCAATTTTTTGGGCCTTCTCTTTTTTATGGCCTTTCTCTTTTTTTATAATTCCTCACTTGGGACGATGCTCTAGAAAATGATGATCATCACACTTCTATTTATTTACAACTCAATGATTACAACTCGATTCTAGAACAAAAGATGACTCTATATGAATGCCTCCGGCGGTGTACCGGGATATGCAATGGACCAAGAGTGACATGTATGAAAGAATTATGAACGGTGGCTTTGCCAAAAATACTATGTCAACTACATGATCATGCTAAGCAATATGACAATAATGAATGTGTCATGATAAACAAAATGGTGGAAAGTTGCATGGCAATATATCTTGGAATGGCTATGGAATGCCATAATAGGTAGGTATGGTGGCTGTTTTGAGGAAGATATAAGGAGGTTTCTGTGTGAAAGAGTGTATCATATCACGGGGTTTGGATGCACCGGCGAAGTTTGCGCCAACTCTCAATGTGAGAAAGGGCAATGCACGGTACCGAAGAGGCTAGCAAGGATGGAAGGGTGAGAGTGCGTATAATCCATGGACTCAACATTAGTCATAAAGAACTCACATACTTATTGCAAATATCTACAAGTCATCAAAAACCTCGGCACTACGCGGATGCTCCTAGGGGGATAGATTGGTAGGAAAAGACCATCGCTCATCCCCGACCGCCACTCATAAGGAGGACAATCAAATAACACCTCATGTTCCAAATTTGTTACATAACATTTGCCATACGTGCATGCTACGGGACTTGCAAACTTCAACACAAGCATTTCTCAAATTCACAACTACTCAACTAGCACGACTTTGATATTATTACCTCCATATCTCAAAACAATCATCAAGCATCAAACTTCTCTTAGTATTCAAAACACTCATAAGAAAATTTTACAAATCTTGAATACCAAGCATATTAGGATTTTAAGCAAATTACCATGCTATTTAATACTCTGAAGACGCTCCAAGCAAAACACATATCATGTGGCGAATAAAAATATAGCTCCAAGTAAAGTTACAGATAGAAGTAGACGAAAGAGGGGATGCCTTGGCTTTTAGGTGTCCTTAGATTATCTTGGGGGTGCCATGGGCATCCCCAAGCTTAGGCTCTTGCCACTCCTTGTTCCATAATCCATCAAATCTTTACCCAAAACTTGAAAACTTCACAACACAAAACTCAAAGTAGAAAATCTCGTGAGCTCCGTTAGCGAAAGAAAACAAAAGACCACTTCAAGGTACTGTAATGAACTCATTCTTTATTTATATTGGTGCTAAACCTACTGTATTCCAACTTCTCTATGGTTTATAAACTATTTTACTAGCCATAGATTCATCAAAATAAGCAAACAACACACGAAAAACAGAATCTGTCAAAAACAGAACAGTCTGTAGTAATCTGTAGCTAGCGCAAGATCTGGAACCCCAAAAATTCTAAAATAACTTCTGGACGTGAGGAATTTATCTATTAATCATCTTCAAAAAGAATTAACTAAATATCACTTTCCAAATAAAAATGGCTGCAGTTCTTGTGAGCGCTAAAGTTTCTGTTTTTTACAGCAAGTGTAACAAGACTTTCCCCAAGTCTTCCCAACGGTTCTACTTGGCACAAACACTAATTAAACACAAAAACACAACCAAAAAAGATGCTATTCAAATTATTTATTACTAAACAGGAGCAAAAAGCAAGGAATAAAGATAAAATTGGGTTGCCTCCCAATAAGCGCTATCGTTTAACACCCCTAGCTAGGCATACTATTTCAATGATGCTCACATGAAAGACAAGAATTGAAGCACAAAGAGAGCATCATAAAACACGTGACAAACACATCTAAGTCTGACATACTTCCTATGCATAGGCATCTTATAGGCAAACAAATTATCAAGGCAAGCAAAAACTAGCATATGCAAGGAAGCGGGAAGAAACAATAGCAATCTCAACATAACGAGAGATAATTTAGTAACATGAGAATTTCTACCACCATATTTTCCTCTCTCATAATAATTACATGTAGGATCATGAGAAAATTCAACAAAATAGCTATCACATAAAATATTTTCAACATGATCTACATACATCCAAAGTTGATACTCTTCCAAAATAGTGGGATTAACATTAACTAAAGTCATGACCTCTCCAAACCCACTTTTATCAAAAACTTCATAAGATTGAACATTCTCTAAATATGTGAGATCTAAAGTTGACACTCTTCCAAACCCACTTTCAATAATATTGCAAACACTATTATCAATCTCATATTCATCATGGGGCTTAAATAAATTTTCAAGATCAAAAGAAGAATCACCCCAATCATGATCATTGCAACAAATAGTAGTCCTAGCAAAACTAGCATCCCTAAGCTTAGGGTTTTGCATATCATTAACACAATTGACATTAAAGGAATTTATAATAACATCATTGCAATCATGATTTTCATCGAAGGAACTATTAAGTATGGGTGCAATAGCAACGATCTCATGTTTATCATAAGGAAATATAGCACATTCCACTAGTAGAAAACAGGGCTTTGGTCCAGGCCGGGTCAGCCCATTAGTCCCGGTTCAGTCAAGAACCGGGACTAATGTGAGCATTTATCCCAGTTCGTGCAGCTAAGGCATTAGTCCCGGTTCACCTGGGCCCTTTAGTCCCGGTTCGTGCCACGAACCGGGACTAAAGGGTGTGATGCCTATTAGTCCCGGTTGGTGGCACCAACCGGGACTAAAGGTTAGACCTTTAGTACCGGTTGGTGCCACCAACCGGTACTAATGGGTTTTGAGGCATTAGTACCGGTTCATGGCACGAACCGGTACTAAAGGTCCCATTTTCAAACTCTCCCCCCCCCTAGACCGCCTTTTCAGTTTTAGAAAAAACAAAAGAAAATGATGGAAATGTCAAAAAAATAAAATAAAATAAGTTTCCCATGTGATATGTGGTCTACTTGTTGGGAAAATTTACAAATATGAATTTCGACTTTATTTGTAAAATCTCTCTGGAATTTCTAAAATGGGCATAACTTTTGCATATGAACTCGGATTAAAAAGTTTTTTATATGAAAAATCATCTACTCGAAAAGTTACATCCGAATTTAATCAGGGGAACCCCATTAAACATTTTCAAAATCCTCAAAAACCTAACAGAAAAAAGTTACGGGGCTTTTAAGATCTAGAGTGGAAAAAATTGAAAAAATTACTAGTCAAATCTCGTCAAACAGTGGTCAAACTGTCGTCAAACAATGGTCAAACTAATTATTCTAGAATATTAGTGTTACTAAATAATTATTTCAATTATTTTAAATTTTGGTCAAATCTGGTCAAACTGTGGTCAAACAATGGTCAAACTAATTATTCAAGAAATATTAGTGTTACTAAATAATTATTGTTTTTTAAAACAATAGTTTCAATCTCAAACAGTGAAATGTGTCACTTCATGCTCAAGCAAAATTCATGAAGGTTAATAGGATTGACATCTTACTATTGTCAGGAAAACAACAAGTGCAGACTTGGAAACGAGAGAGAATAGAACCCGGAAGTTAAGCGTGCTCAGGCTGGGGGAGTGGGAGGATGGGTGACCGTTCGGGAAGTTAGATGATTTGGAATGATGAGGGGTGATTAGAGGATAAAATGAGCAGTGATGAGGGCTGGTGATTACACACTAGAGGTTAAAATAATTCAGAAATTTGAAAATAAAAAAATTCAAAAAAAATTCAAAAAAAATCTTAAAATTTCCTTTAGTAAGCAACAAATTCTTCAATTCATTCGATATCGTAGTAACTGTAAACACCTTTTGCATAAGAAGATAAGATTTCAATATCATTAAACACACATAGGTAGGGGAGGTATTTTTTAGGGTTCTTAGAGCAACAAGTAAAATCACAAATTTCACAAAAAATCCAAGCATAACACAACAATCTGTTTATTTGATTCCATAAGAGTCTCCCTTTTTCAGACAAATGGAGACGCACAAAATGAGCATGCTCATCTAAAGATTTCCCATCAACTAGGCTAGTTGGGGTTTTAGCACGAGCGCATAAGGATCGAAGATGATCTAAGTAGAACACTTTAAGTGGATCCATATCAATAGATTTTTAGCAAGCAAAGATGCGAGCAAATAGAAGGCACATGGAAACACAAACAAGGATACATACGGGAAGAAGGCAAATAGAGGAAGAGAGGGAGGATAGAGAGAGAGAGAGAGGGCGAATAAAACGGTAAGGGTGAAGTGGGGGAGAGGAAAACGAGAGGAAAATGGCAAATAATGTAATGGGTACTTGGTATATTGACTTTTGCATAGACCTCCCCGGCAACGGCGCCAGTTCTTGCTACCTCTTGAGTGCTGTGTTGGTTTTCTCCGAAGAGGAAGGGATGATGCAGCAGAGTAGCGTAAGTATTTCCCTCAGTTTTTGAGAACCAAGGTGTCAATCCAGTAGGAGGCTACGCGCCAGTCCCTCGTACCTGCACAAAACAAATAAATCCTCGCAACCAACGCGATAAGGCGTTGTCAATCCCTACATGGCCACTTACGAGAGTGAGATCTGATAGATATGATAAGATAATATTTTTGGTATTTTTATGATAAAGATGCAAAGTAAAATAAAAGAAAAGTGAAAGCAAAGGAAATAACTAAGTATTGGGAGATTAATATGATGAAGATAGACCCGGGGGCCATAGGTTTCACTAGTGGCTTCTCTCGAGAGCATAAGTATTCTATGGTGGGTGAACAAATTACTGTTGAGCAATTGACAGAATTGAGCATAGTTATGAGAATATCTAGGTATGATCATGTATATAGGCATCACTTCCGAGACAAGTAGACTGACTCCTGCCTGCATCTACTACTATTACTCCACTCATCGACTGCTATCCAGCATGCATCTAGAGTATTAAGTTAATGAAAACAGAGTAACGCCTTAAGCAAGATGACATGATGTAGACGGATAAACTCATGCAATATGATGAAAACCCCATCTTGTTATCCTCGATGGCAACAATACAATACGTGCCTTGCTGCCCCTACTGTCACTGCGAAAGGACACCACAAGATTGAAGCCAAAGCTAAGCACTTCTCCCATTGCAAGAAAGATCAATCTAGTAGGCCAAACCAAACTGATAATTCGAAGAGACTTGCAAAGATAACCAATCATACATAAAAGAATCCAGAGAAGATTCAATCGGTCTCAACAAAAACACCGCAAAAAGAAGATTACATCGAATAGTTATCCAGAAGAGAGGGGGAGAACATTGTATTGAGATCCAAAAAGAGAGAAGAAGCCATATAGCTACTAACTATGGACCCGTAGGTCTGAGGTGAACTACTCACACTTCATCGGAGGGGCTATGATGTTGATGTAGAAGCCCTCCGTGACTGATGCCCCCTCCGGCGGAGCTCCGGAACTGGCCGCAAGATGGGATCTCATAGATACAGAAAGATATGGCGGGGGAATTAGGGTTTTGGCTCCGTATCTGATCGTTTGGGGGTACGTAGGTATATATAGGAGGAAGGAGTACGTCGGTGGAGTAACAGGGGGCCCGCGAGGGTGGAGGGCGCGCCTGGGGCTGGGGTAGGCACGCCCCCTACTTCGTGGCCTCCTCTTTTGTGTCTTGACGTAGGGTCCAAGTTTCCTGGGTCTTGTTCGTTGAGAAAATCACGTTCCCGAAGGTTTCATTCCATTTGGACTCCGTTTGATGTTCCTTTTCTTCGAAACCCTAAAACAGGCAAAAAAAATAGCAATTCTGGGTTGGGCCTCCGGTTAATAGGTTAGTCCCAAAAATAATATAAAAGTGGATAATAAAGCCCGATAATGTTAAAAACAGTAGATAATATAGCATGGAGCAATCAAAAATTATAGATACGTTGGACACGTATCAAGCGGCGATAGAGCCGAATACTGACTTCACCTCCTATGAGAGCTGTGTCATTGGACCCTTGGATTCGTCCCCGGCCACAGGCTCCGAACCGCTTGCGCTTGTGCCTATCGAATCTGATTGGGCACCAATCATGGAGTTTACCTCCGTGGATATCTTTCTGCACTCGCCCTTGGGCGACGTGCTAAATTCATTGAGGTATCTCTCCTTGTCAGGAGACCCTTGGCCGAACTATGTCCGGCTTGAGTGGGAAGCGGACGACGAAGAAATTCATTCCCCACCCACCACCCACTTAATAGCCACTGTCGATGACTTAACAGACATGCTTGATTTCGACTCCAAAGACATCAACGGTATGGATGACGATGCAGGAGAAGAACAGGAACCACCGCCCACAGGGCGCTGGACAGCCACCTCATCATATGATATATATATATGGTGGACACCCCCAAAGAAAGAGATGGCAATAAGGCAACGGAGGATAATCCCCTCGAGAAGCAATCTAAGCAATGGCGTCATCGATGCCGCTCTAAGCCCCGCCATAGCAAAAGCAGCGATACCGGCACAAGAGACAATAACGTTGCGGATAGTGCCGAAGACGAAGACAATCCCCTCCACCCCGGCTTCGAGCGGGAGGATGGGCAAGCCAGCCCTAAGGAACAGGCGACGGACGGAAAATCAGAGGATGACAATTACATGCCCCTCTCCGAAGATGAGGTGAGCCTCGGCGACAAAGAAATCGTGCCTAAGGATCCCGTCGAGCAGGAGCGCTTCAAGCGCCGGCTTATAGCCACAGCAAAAAGCCTGAAGAAAAAGCAGCAGCAGCTTCAAGCTGATCAAGATCTGCTAGCTGATAGATGGACCGAGGTCCTGATAGCCGAGGAATACGAACTTGAGCGCCCAACCAAAAGTTACCCAAAGCGCAGGTTGCTACCCCAACTCGAGGAGGAAGCATTAAAGCCTACACTACCAGCGTATGATGCGGCTGACCGACCACCTCGTGGCCGAGACAAAGCAGCGTATCAGCCCGAAATCCAGCCTGCACCCCGTCGGCAGTCAAACAAAAACACCAAGGCCCGGGGCTACACGCAGGACCTACGAGACATATTGGAAAACAAAGCAGGACATACAAGATCATGGGGGCACGCCCCAACACATGACGATGACTGTCACGCCAGATATACTAAAAGCAAATCCGGCCGGGCCCAACACAGCAGACAAGACTCGTATGAACTGCGTCGTGATATAGCCCGACACAGAGGCGCCGCACACCCCCTATGCTTTACCGGCGAAGTAATGGATCACGAATTCCCAGAAGGGTATAAACCCGTGAACATTGAATCATATGATGGTACAACAGACCCCGCGGTATGGATGGAAGATTTCGTCCTCCACATCCACATGGCCCGCGGTGATGATCTACATGCCATCAAGTACCTCCCACTAAAACTCAAAGGGTCGGCTCGGCATTGGCTGAATAGCCTACCGGCAAACTCCATTGGCAGTTGGGAGAACTTGGAAGACGCATTCCTTGACAACTTCCAGGGCACTTATGTGCAACCACCGGATGCTGATGACTTGAGTCACATAAACCAACAGCCCGGGGAGTCAGCCAGGAAATTCTAGACTCGGTTCCTAACTAAAAAGAACCAAATTGTCGACTGTCCGGATGCCGAGGCCTTAGCGGCATTTAAGCATAACATCCGCGACGAGTGGCTCGCCCGACACCTCGGCCAAGAGAAGCCGAAGTCCATGGCAGCCCTCACGACACTCATGACCCACTTTTGTGCGGGCGAGGACAAATGGCTGGCTCGCAACCAACAACACATCAAGAAATCCTGGCAATTCAGATGCCAGAGATAGCAACGGCAAGCCACATCGCAATAGACACAAGCACCGCAACAACGGCGACAACGCCGAAGACACGGCAGTCAATGCCAGATTCAGTGGCTCTAAATCCGGTCAGCGGAAAAAGCCGTTCAAAAGAAGCAATCCGGGCCCGTCCAGTTTGGACCGCATACTCGATCGCTCGTGACAAATTCACGGCACCCCTGATAAACCAACCAACCACACCAACAAAGAATGCTGGGTGTTCAAACAGGCCGGCAAGTTGAATACCGAAAACAAGGAAAAGGGGCTGCATAGCGACGGCGAGGAGGATCCCCGACCGCCGAACACAGGAGGACAGAAGAAATTTCCTCCCCAAGTGAAAACGGTGAACATGATATACGCAACCCATATTCCCAAGCAGGAACGGAAGCATGCACTAAGGGACGTCTATGCGATGGAGCCAGTCGCCCCGAAGTTCAACCCATGATCTTCTTGTCCGATCACTTTCGATCGCAAGGACCACTCTACCAGTATCCGTCATGGCGGTTCTGCCGCATTGGTCCTTGACCCCATCATTGACGGATTTCACCTCACTCGAGTCCTTATGGACGGTGGAAGCAGCCTGAACCTGCTCTATCAGGATACAATGCGCAAAATGGGTATCGACCCCTCGAGGATCAAACCCACAAAAACCACCTTTAAAGGTGTCATACCAGGTGTAGAGGCCTATTGCACGGGCTCAATCACACTGGAAGTGGTCTTTGGATCTCCGGAAAACTTCCGAAGCGAGGAGTTGATCTTTGATATCGTCCCCTTCCGCGGTGGCTATCATGCACTGCTCGGACGAACCGCATTCGCCAGATTCAATGCGGTACCGCGTTATGCATACCTCAAGCTCAAAATGCCAGGACCTCGTGGGGTTATAACAGTTAATGGAAACATAGAACGCTCGCTCCGTACAGAGGAGCACACTGCGGCCCTCGCACCAGAAGTACAAAGTAGCCTTCTGCGGCAAACCGCCAATTCGGCGATAAAGCTCCCGAACACCTTCAAGCAAGTCCGGAGTACCCTGCCACAGGATCGCCTGGCACGTTCAGAGCTCGCCTAGCAATTCGGCCTCTGTCCTAGTCTCAGTCAAGTGGTGAAATTTGTGCCGCGTGTACATAATTATGCACACAAGATACCATGGGCATAGGCGGAGGCACAGCTATGGCACGGCCCACAATGCGGCTCAACCGCCTCAGGACCCGTATATCTTTACCATTTTCTTCCTTTTAGGACCCTATTATCTGAAGGCCCTCTCCGATAGCCTGATTATCAGACCCATCACAGGAAGGAAACACGAAGGAAGAAAGAAGCTTCGACGTACAAAGGAATCCCCAGGTGGTCTCTGATAACGATCGCTATACCTGTTTTACATACCCACACGCAGCTTGCCCTTGGATAGACATGTCAAATAGTCCTATTTTTGCTTATTGCACTACTTGTATACATACGCTTTGACGTATCATTTAAATAACAATGTACAGCGTTAGCTTATTATTACATTTCTTCATCTTTTTTCCCTATCTGCTCATTTACGACAAGTTGCACCCGTACATTCTGGTACGTCCAGTGCGCCAGGGGCTTCGGTGTACCCCATAATACGGCACGAAAAGTCCGAACACTTTTGAAAGTGCGGCACCCCAAACTTATAGCATTATATGCATCAGCTCTGAATCATGTCTTTGGTCAATAGTTGGGTTTACCCGGCTCCCATGTTTTGGTACCTTACGTTCCGCTATATCGGCTAAGGTACCACTGGGAGAACTATTGCGATTGTGTCCCGGTTCTTCCAGATGAGCACCTCAATAGAGAAAGCCGAAAACTGACTGTCATGATGCGACGAGAGCTGGTCGCTGTTCGAGAGGTCTCAAATCCTTAAAGATTTTTTCCGCTTCGGACGAGGAATCATCCTTGTACGATTTAGGCGTATATAGCACCCCAAGTTCGGCCTTCCGAATATTAGGGGCTTCGCCAAAATTTAAAATTGTAGACTTCTATGGCTAAGTGAGAGTGATAAAGCTGTATAGTCTGATTGCCTTGTTCGCTGCGATAAACACCTCCTTAAAGGACCAATTTTTTTGGATAAAGAGTGTTTAAGATTTATCCCGAACACCTCTGTACTAGTTACATGGGGGCAGAAGCCGATGACTGGCCAACTCTCAAATTTTATAAATGGCCGCGCAGAAGGTAATATTTTAAATCAACAAGCGTTATATAGTGCACATAAAATCGTTTTCATATTATAGGATCACATGAGTACATTCATTCAAATATTACATCCTTAGCACATTCCTCTGCCACAAGGCGGGCACCATTCAGGACACTGTCATAATACTTTTCGTGGTGGCGATGCTCCTTACCCTCCGGTGGCCCCTCCTTCACCAGCTTTTCGGCATCCATCTTCACCTAGTGCACTTTTGCACGGGCAAAGGCCCTGCGCACACCTTCAATGCAGACGGACCGCTTTATGACTTCAAACCATGGGCAGGCATTCACAAGCCGCTTTACCAGGCCGAAGTAGCTGTCAGGCAGGGGCTCGCCAGACCACATCCAGACTATGAGACCCTTCATGGCCAGTTCGGCCGCCTTGTGAAGCTCGACTAGTTGCTTCAGCTGGTCGCTCAAGGGCATCGGATGCTCGGTCCCAGCATATTGAGACCAGAACAACTTTTTCATCGAGCTCCCTTCCTCGGCCCGGTAGAACTCCGCAGCATCCGATACGTTGCGTGGTAGATCTGCGAACGCTCCTGGAGAGCTCCGAATTCGGGTAAGTAAAAGGAAAGTCTCCTTCACATGCTTGCTTTGCATAATGAATGCCTTACCCACACTATCTTCCTGACCGCCTGAATCTCCTGGAGGGCCTTTTGGGCTTCGGCCCTGGCATTTTATGCGTTCTCGAGGGCCTTCGCAAGCTCGGACCCCTGCGTCTTAGAGTCACGCTCCAAGGACTTGTATTTCTTGAAGAAATCCTAGAGCTCTTGCTGAACCTCACTGACTCGGGCCTCTTGCTTCTCGCGCTCGATGCACTCCTTGGCCGCTCTGTCTTTGGCCTCGGACAGCACCTTCTTCAGGGCCGCCACTTCGGTCGTGGCCCCTAGCAAAATTCATGATGATCCTATGATCTAATAACCACTTTTTTCTTTATCAATATACAGATGGGGTATCACTTACCTTTGTTCTCTTTGAGCTGCCTCTTGGTAAGCCCGAGCTCTTCCACGGACCGCTCAAGGTCCCGCTTCAGTCCGGAGACCTCCACAGTATGAGCGGCAGCGGCCAGTAGCGAAGCCTGCTTATTCACATAGACATATTCTGATTAGACTCCTGTGATTGTTATTTGATCCTCTGTTCGGCCTTTCTTTGCGAACACCAAACAGAGCATCAGGGGCTACTGTCTATGCTTTGATATTTTCTCATAATTTGATTATTTACCTCAAAGCCTGTTAGGAGGCTGGCATAGGCTTCGATATATCCGCTTTTGGCGGACCGAACCTTCTCGACCACCGCACTCATGATGGTGCGGTGCTCTCGTCAATGGAAGCGTCGCGAAGCGCTTCCAGCAAGTTGTCCGATGCCTTTGGATGGACAAAGTCCATCGGCACAGAGGGCTCGCCCCCCTTAGCGAGGGGTCGCCTGACAAAATCCGGAACCACTAGAGGTTCTGGCGCAGTACCAGCTGGGGGCCAAACTTGCTGCGGTCTCCGTCATTAGAACCCATGGGAGTCTTACCCCCCATGTGCTCGGCATCTGGGATGTCGCCTTGGGGCGCCTCCAGAATTATCTCCCCTTGGCCTGGTGCCCTCTGAGACAACACCTCGACGTCGTCCGTGGCCAGGGGAGCTAGCTGTCGGGAGTGAATCACTGTTCATCGCCGACTGGCCCAAAGACCCATCCGAAGAAGATACGTCGATGTGGGCTTTGGATGGACTGCACGATCATGTTTGAAATGATAAGAAGCAATAAAACAAAACATACCAGAACTATTATAGTATCCGGGTACTTACGACTTCGCCAGGGGCTTGTCCCTGGGCAACCACTCCTCATCGCTGTAAGTGGCTGTTGTGGAGTGGTCCGGAAGGAGGGTCCTTCCCTTCTTGGACCTTCGGCCTCCCCATATGGGGCGGCCTTCCTTTTCTTGTCCCCCCCCCCCGTTTGTGGGGGAGAACTTTCCTCTTCCTCCTCCTTGTTTTCGTGGGAGGAGTGCGCCTCGGTGTTTTCGGACGATGAGTTTGATACAACCTTGCACCGGAGACCATTCCTGGTCCCCGCGGCCTTCTTCTTGTCCTTCTTCTCCGACGCCTCATAGGGCGCTGGAACCAGCATCTCCGTTAAGAGAGCCTTTGCTGGATCTTCAGGCAGTGGGGCCGAACAATTGATCCGCTCCGCTGTCACTACTCAGTCCCGTTAAAATGGCGTGGAGGCTCAG
Organism: Triticum aestivum; assembly: GCF_018294505.1. Classification (NCBI taxonomy): domain Eukaryota; kingdom Viridiplantae; phylum Streptophyta; class Magnoliopsida; order Poales; family Poaceae; genus Triticum; species Triticum aestivum. Next base: position 625,123,339 of record NC_057812.1, on the reverse strand, counting down.
ATCCCTCACATGATTATACTGGGGAAAGGAACATCTTGTGAGATATAAATAGCTTACCAGATTGGCAGGGCGCTTTGTGCTGAGTCCGCGATCCTCGGTAAGGGGAGGAGGTACCTCGGCGGCCTTGAACAACACCTTCCAGACGTCTTTGTGCGTCGTGTCGAAAAGCTCTCGCAGCGTCTGGTGCTTGGCCGGGTCGAACTCCCACATATTGAATGCCCGTCTTTGACACGGAAGGATCCGGCGGAAGAGCATGACCAGGACCACGTTGACAAGCTTGATTTTCTTGCTTATCATATTTTTAACACAACTCTGGAGTCTGGTCAGCTCCACCGATGAACCCCAGGATAGGCCCTTCTCTTTCCAGGAGGTGAGCCGCATGGGGATGCCGGATCGAAATTCGAGGGCCACCACCCAATTGGTGTCGCGCGGCTCGGTGATGTAGAACCACCCCGATTGCCACCCCTTCACGGTCTCCACATAGGAGCCTTCGAGCCAGGTGACGTTGGGCATTTTGCCCACCATGGCGCCTCCACACTCCGCTTGCTGGCCGACCACCACCTTCGGTTTCACATTGAAGGTCTTCAGCCACAGGCCGAAGTGGGGCTTGATGTGGAGGAAGGCCTCACACACGATGATAAATGCCGAGATGTTGAGGATGAAATTGGGGGCTAGATCATGGAAGTCTAGCCCGTAGTAGAACATGAGCCCGCGGATAAATGGGTGGAGGAGAAATCCCAGTCCGCGGACAAAGTGGGTGAGGAATACAACCCTCTCATGGGGTCCTGGAGTAGGGACGATCTGCGCCGCGTCTGGGAGCCGGTGCGCGATGTCTGCGACCAGGTATCCGACTTCCCGGAGCTTCGTAATGTCCTCCTCCATAACGGAGGAGACCATCCACTTGCCTCCCGCTTCGGACATGTTTGGAATGGCTTTGCGGAGAAGATGAGAAATTGGGCGCTAGAGCTCGAGTGCGCGAGAATGGATGGGCAGGGGAAGAAGAAGGCATGGGTGAAAAAGAGGAATCCTTGTCCCTTTATGAAGGTGGTCGAAACTGCGTGCCTCCCCACTTGCCCCATAAAATCGCTTATTCCCCAAGTGCCGCAATTGATGGCATGGTTGGGTTACCCATACCCGTATTGATGAGAATCCTGTGATAAGGGGACACGATCTCTGCTTCGACAAGACGTGCCAAGGAAATTGCCTCGCAACATGTGCAACAGCTGGTTGAGGAAAACGGTTTGAATAAAGACCGGGTGGTGGCATGATGTCATGTTATGAAAAGTTGTCAGCAGATTGGATTTGTGGAATATTGCACTCTCTACGGTGGTATGTGGAATTTGTTTCGCAGAGCCAGACACAATCCTTGTATTCAAAATCTTCTATGGAGTATTCGGAGAAGGAACCTCCCTTGCAATGCCGAAGACAATCTGCGCGCCGGACTCATCGTCATTGAAGCCTGGTTCAGGGGCTACTGAGGGAGTCCTGGATTAGGGGGTCCTCAGACAACCGAACTATATACTTTGGCTGGACTGTTGGACTATGAAGGTACAAGATTGAAGGCTTTGTCCCGTGTCTGGGTGGGACTGTCCTTTGCGTGGAAGGCAAGCTTGGCGATTCGGATATGTAGATCTCCTTCTCTGTCACCGACTCTGTGTAACCCTAGCCCCCTCCGATGTCTATATAAACCGGAGGGTTTAGTCCATAGGACAAGAACAACCATAATCATAGGCTAGCTTCTAGGGTTTAGCCTCTACGATCTCGTGGTAGATCAACTCTTGTAATACTCATATCATCAAGATCAATCAAGCAGGAAGTAGGGTATTACCTCCATAGAGAGGGCCCGAACCTTGGTAAACATTGTGTCCCCCGCCTCCTATTACCATCAGCCTTAGACGCACAGTTCGGGACCCCCTACCCGAGATCCACCGGTTTTGACACCGACAACTGCTAAATTAGATATGTTGATGTCATACATGATACTCCCTCCGTTCCTAAATATAAGTCTTTCTAGATATTCCACTATAGGCTACATACAGAGCAAAATGAGTGAATCTACACTCGAAAATGCATCTATATACATCTATATGTGGTCCATACTGGAATCTCTACAAAGACATATATTTAGGAACAAAGGTAGTACATTACACAAAATCATATGTGACATGTAGGAATTCCAGTGCACTACATTAGGCTCCCTTAGAGTGCCTGCTAGTCCAGCACACAAAGTCATGGCTAGTTTATACTACGCACACAATCATTAATTGGTGGTTTAAATATGCACAAGGAATATGCAATGTATTATCATGTAGATATATCTAAAATTAGCCGTGTCAACTTGAAGATAGGGTTACGCAATGAAAAAGAACAAGATGTATGTGGAAATTTCATGGAACATCGCAAAAGAGGAGAGGCAGCGGTGAGCCTATACAGTGTGCAATCATAGGTCACTCCGGCCCAGTTCTTTTGCAGGATTCTCCCAGAATCTGCCCCTCTCTAGCTTCTCCTGGAATCTTTGACCCCCTTTTGTTTTACAATCCTACCTAATTAGACCCTAACTAGTTATGATTGTAAAACAAATGGGGGTCAAAGATTTTGGGAGAATCTGGGTAGGGGTCAGATTCTGGGAGAATCTGGCAAAAGAACTGGGTCTCCATTGCAATCATCGTGACATGTTATTTGTATGTCAGTTCTATTGGCCAAGTTTCTTAGGGACAGTTATTTCGAGTTATCCTACGAAAATAAGCACCTTTGAATATAAGCTCCAGGTAATAAGCCAACTAGTTCTTTGCATTACCTGCCTTTTCAGCTTATCTGTGGTATGATCAATGAAAAGTCTAGATTGCATTATATTTTGTGATTTTGATGCCCATATAAAAATTAATTTCACTTGCAAACATAAAAAATTGAACTCAGTGCAATAACTAATATGATAGGGAAACAAACCATCAATATTTTTTCAAAATGCAAATACAAAGATACCATCTACTTGACACAATCTACTTTGGTCAATGTCTTCCATAGAGATACCATTGCCTAATTTAAATGAAGAACACATGACCTAAATTTAAAGGAAGAACAATTATTTATCGAAATTCGATGGTCCAAGTGGCTGGCTATTATCATATAGCAGCACCACCTAAAAGTATCATATAGCAGCAGCAGCTCATAAAACTCGTCATACAACAGCAACAGCAGCGTGCAATTCATCATATACCAGCAACAGCTCATAGCAATTCATCATATAGCAGTAGCAGCAGCAGCAGGTCATAGCAATTCATCATATAGCAGCAGCAGGAGCAACTCATAGCAATTCATCATATAGCAGCAGCAGGAGCAGCTTATATCAACTCATCATATAGCAACAGCTCATAGCAATTCATCATATAGCAGTAGCTCATAGAAATTCATCATATAGCAGTAGCAAGAGCAGCTCATAGCAATGCATCAGATAGCAACAGCAGAAGCAACTCATATCAATTCATCGTATAGCGGATTAGAATGAAAATTTGGCAAAAAATCAGAGGAGATCCTCATCTTGTTGGATGAGCTCATACTTCAACAGCACCTCAAGGCCAAGGCCTGGGAGGAGGGGAGGGGGAACGAGGTGCCTTCTGCCACAGTGGTGCATCGACCAAGTTGTGCGGCGCCCGCTGGAGTAGTGCGTTGGATAGACCACAATGGAGCAACTGCTGGAGACCATGAGAATGAGGGGCGGCGCTAGAGGGAGGAGCAGTTGGGGAGATTTGGCCCTACCCGCTGGCCATGTAGCCTAGCTAGACAGAGCATCGCTGAGGACCAGGCCAGATGGGACTAGTGGTGACGGCTCGCTGGAGGAACCCTAGCGCTGCAGGCAGGGGATCAAGGTAGAGGGAAAGGGGAGAGGAGATGCAAGCGGGCAGGGTAATCAATGCTTGCGTGTTTGTTTTTACTTGAGGGTCAGGTATGACACAGGCATGAGCAGTGGCATTTTGAGTGTAATATAGGCAAACAACAAAGTCATTTCATAGTTCCCTCTCCCTTCAATTTTTAGTGAGCTTCTACCCGGAACACCCCCCTCCAAAGTGAAATAAGTTAAGCCCGAGCCCATAACTCAAAAATGACTTCTTTACATCTTTTATGGCTTATTTTGACAATAAGCTCTGAAAGGCGGAATAGAACTGGCCCTTAACCTGCAATTCAATTGTGCGTGCAATGATGAATCACTCATGCCTACTATAGTGTATATTTAGGCATCATCATACATGGCATAACCTAATACATGTGCATTTCATTATAGAATCTGAAATATGCAATGTTTATGTTAGTTCATTCGTTGCACATGATGTTTAAATGCCCCTTAAATCTGGTTAGTCAAGTGATGGTCTTGAGGCCTCCTTCTATGCTTCTTTTCTTGATATGTAAGATTTGCTCACACATATGTTCAATTGCTTGTTAAACACTAAGGACTGCTGTAGTGGGGGCTTGTCTAACTCATAGGTGACATAAAGATTTGGCTGTACACTAAAGTAGGATCTCCAAGAGTACCTGGAGATCCAGTTCGAAGGTATGCCTAGTTTTTACATAGTGCACACATAGTAAATGCTTATTTCATTGTGTGAAAGAGATGTGGCATGTTTAATTATGTGGTGTTGTTTTGGTATAATCTCGTCCTTTTGTGTTGTTCACAGACTGGAAAGTATGCATATTTATCTTCCAAGGAGACCAGTAACTAGTTTGTGTCACCTTGAAGAGGGGGTGTAATGAAGATAAGATTGAGGATTTCCAAGTACAAGATGTTAGGAAGGAGCCTTGCAAGAGAAGGAGGAGCATCGCTGAGCCTATTCAACCTGTTAAGGTAAATCACGGTATTAAAATTACCAGGATATCCTATTTGTCTAACATTGTGCTTGCGTAGGGTTCTTCACCTGTAACCCAGTCATTGGGCCATTGATTAAAACCCCCTCCACTCACTACTATATGATGTTCTAAATTTTTTGTAAATCAGATGTATGTAAACACATTTTAATGTGTCTGTTCACTCATTACGGATGTAGTCTACTTTTAAATAACTAAAACATCTTATAGTAGTGAACAGTGTGAAACTGTTCCTCCCATGGTAGAGTTGTCGATGTCATAAATGTCATAACCAAACGCATATTCACATCATTAGCCTCCCTATCATTACTAGGATATTGATTAAATACGAGTCGAGATACTTCATAGGGGGCAAACAATATTACATTACTTGTTCCTTTATATAGTAAATGTAGCTAGGCCATTGATGTTATTGAGGCGTGCATGTATGCATGCTGCCAACTCAACAGTTCAATTGCTTGTTTGTTTCAGGCATAGTTAAATTGCTCTTTTCAATTTCTTTATTTGTCCTTAGTTAATGATACGCCCAAACAATGATGCCTGATGTTGGGTACTTGTATAACTATTAGTTGACATAATTAAAGGTCTTACCATTTAATTACTCTGGTGAAGTGTGCCTGAAGCTTTGAAGTCTATTAACCAACTATTACTGCATGAGGCTCACAATCTAGTTTATACTAGGCTAATGATTGCATAGTTTTGCTTGTTGTAGTAGGTTTGTATGAATCCCTCTGCTGTTCATTATGCTTCCTAAGACTTTAATTGAGCTATAGAATGGCCAACTGTTTGCTTACTTATACGCAACATATTGTCTAAATTTGTAACCTGCCTGTGTTTTGGATTTGGCCCCAACATTATGCTCCTCTGGTGAGCAAAGAGAGATTTCTGTATGCGGGCTGCACAGACTACCATTTTTATAATTTTTAAAATATCACCTGCTTATGCTTCATGACGTGTAACATTATTGTTAGTCAATTTTTGCCATATACAAAATAGTCTGTCTTGCTCGCTTCACTGTTGTAACTTTTTTTGCCCTAGTCATGTGTACTTATAGAAACATTTCGGGATGAAGTGACATCAACACAAAGATCTGTGAGTAGTGTGGCATGGCCGTTACCAAATGATTATGAATTGGAATTGGAATGTGCTGATGTTCTCGAGCATCAACTAGAGGTGGCCAGACAACATGTACATGATTCTCAACGTGCAATCAACAAGTTGAGACTGGACTTGCAGGTATTAGATGCAGGGGTCAAAAAATGAAACGATACACTGAGGTAACCATGAAGGAATTGGATATTTTGCAGACTGAAAAGTGTGCTATCTAAATCCGGCCAATCCTATTTTGTGAAGAGATTATAGTTCAAATGGTAAGTTCTATTGATGCGTGTCCATAATGTATGAGCTTTATTTGTCCAGTGTATGTAATTTTTTGTTTGTGTATGCTTTATTATCACTGGTGCCGAACTATAATACCTAGTGGGTATAATTGGCCGTAATTTCTTTATTGTATAGTGTAGGATTATTCTATGTTTCTATGCCTTAGTCTCTTTATTGTATAGTGTATGTTTTTAGAGGTGATAGTATAGAGTAGGATAATTCTTTGAATATGCTATATCATTGAAATGGGGGCCAACATGCCCAAACATTTCCTGACGCCATCCGAACGAACAAACATGTGTAGTAAAAGCATGCCTTAATTGGTCGAGTCAAAATAATATTTAGTGGATCCCAAATGATGTGGCCCACCTTAACAATGGCTCTTAGCAGGCGGTTAACAGGCTGAAAGCTCGATAGGGCCGTATAAATGGAAATGGCCTCCGGGCCTCTAACAGGCCGAAATAAATGCCAATTTTATCTCGGCTTTTACTTTACGGGCCAGTAAGAGGCCGAAAGTGTTTTGGGCCAGAGGAGGCCCAATTTGCAAACTAGGCTTTTAACAGGCAAAAAGTCGCGTCGGGCTGAAATTTTGCCATGTGGAACGTAGGCCGCTAATGGACCCAAAATTAGGTCGCACAGTCAAAGGCCCAACTATTGTGTGGACCGTTAATAGGCTGAAAGACAAAATGGGCTAGGAATTGGCCCATTTACCGAATGGGCCGAGGACAGGCCTAAAGTCACAATGGGCTAGAAGTTGGCCCAACTGGAGAATGGGCCGAGAAAAGGCCGAAAGATGTTTCGGGCCGTTAATGGGCTGGAACTGACGATGGGCTGCTAACAGGCCGAAAGAAGCTCGGGCCGTAATTGGTCCCAAAGACGTAGTGGGCCGTTAACGGGCTGGAACTGGCGATGGGCTAGAAATTGTCAAATCTAGAATGGGCCTTTGATGGGCCGATTCTATGTAACTTATATGGGTCGTGCTTGTGAATGGGCCTGACTCAAGTAGGCTGCTAATGGGCTGGCCCGCTTATTTTGACAGGCCCGGCCTTTTAACCTTATTGGGCCACTATTGGGTCAAGACACGTGTCGACGGATCATAGGCATGCCCCGTCCATTTGCTGGATGACAACTGTTCGAATGCTGGGCTGACATGTGGATCTGTCGGTGAATGAGAATTTTACACGTGGAAAATCCCCATTTGTCTGGGCTGTTAACGGGTTATCAGATCCAAATCGGAACCCGATAGCTTAAGCGCGACCCGTTATGGTGGATGCCACATGTCGGTTACCCTTGACAAAAGCACTTCTATGACGCCTGATTTATCGTCATGGAATTGGACATTCTATTATGATAATTTTGGTAATGTTATGGAACACTTCTACGACAGCAGATGTATGACTATCTTGATTCTGTCATAAAATCATCAGGGATGTACAAGCATGACAGAAAACGTGACCTACTGTGACAAATACGTATCATCACGAAAGTGGTTTTTCTTTGTAGTGGGATCTCCGGCGAGGTAGACCTGCACAAGGGCATCGGGCATGGTGCTCAGCTGAGTCCGGTCAATGGCAGGCGGCGAGCTCGGAGCACGACATGTGGAAGGCTACAGGTGCTGGAGGTTCGTCAAGTGCGAGCTCTAGGGAGATGAGCTGCATGAGGCTTGGGTGTGTGAGGCAGTCTCAGGAGAGCGCGACGGTTGATGGGCTCGCACAAGTGTTCTAGCAGGGAGCTATTGCAGCTCCAGTGGTATGTACGTTAAACTCCACTCTTTTTTGCTGATTGCTTGTGCTACCTTGTTCACACATTATCAAGGGAAATTTAAGAAATCAAGTAGTAGATACAGGACAATTTCATTAAAAGCTAATTTGTAGATCATGCCAATTTTTTGTGTAAAATGAATGGACTGGCCCACTTGGCAGTTGAGGGAGTCCTGGATTAGTGGGTGTCCGGATGGCCAGACTATACCTTCAGCCGGACTCCTGGACTATGAAGATATAAGATTGAAGACTTCGTCCCGTGTCCGGGAGGGACTTTCCTTTGCGTGGAAGGCAAGCTTGGCAATACGGATATGTATATCTCCTACCATTGTAACCAACTTTGTGTAACCCTAACCCTCTCCGGTGTCTATATAAACCGGAGGGTTTTAGTCCGTAGGACAACATGCAGAACAACAATCATACCATAGGCTAGCTTCTACGGTTTAGCCTCTCCGATCTCGTGGTAGATCTACTCTTGTACTACCCATATCATCAATATTAATCAAGCAGGACGTAGGGTTTTACCTCCATCAAGAGGGCCCGAACCTGGGTAAAACTTCGTGTCCCTTGCCTCCTGTTATCATCCGGCCTAGACGCACAGTTCGGGACCCCCTACCCGAGATCCGCCAGTTTTGACACCAACATTGGTGCTTTCATTGAGAGTTCCTCTGTGTCGTCGCCGTCAGGCTTGATGGCTCCTACTATCATCGATAGTGATGTGGTCCAGGGTGAAACTTGTCTCCCCGGACAAATCTCTGTCTTCGGCGGCTTTGCACTATGGGCTAATTTGCTTGGCCATCTGGACCAGATCGAAAGCTACGCCCCTGGCCGTCAGGTCAGGTTTGGAAGTTTAAACTACACGGCTGACATCCGCGGGGACTTGATCTTCGATGGAGTCGAGCCACTGCCGAGCGCGCCGCACTGTCACGACGGGCATGATCTAGCTCTGCCGCCGAACAGTGCCCTGGAGGCCGCACCCGCATCGGCTTCGACCCTTAATTCGGAGCCAACTGCGCCGATCGAGGATGGGTGGTTGGACGCCACCTCGGGGGCTGCGATCCCAATGACGATCGAGCCGAACACCAGCCCCGCACTCCGCGAGACTCGTGACTCCAAGGAACCGGACTCCTCCCCAGACTCCGAAACTTCCGCGCCCCTACCGATCGAATCTGATTGGGCGCCGATCATGGAGTTTACCGCCACGGACATCTTTCAGCACTCGCCCTTCGGCGATATTATGAAATCACTAAAGTCTCTCTCTTTGTCAAGAGAGCCCTGCCCGGATCATGGCCAGTAGGATTGGGATGCGGAAGACGAAGAAATTCGACGCCCACCCACCACCCACTTTGTAGCCACTGTCGACGATTTAACCGACATGCTCGACTTCGACTCTGAAAACATTGACGGTATGGACGACGATGCGGGAGGCGAAGAAGAACCACCGCCCACAGGGCGCTGGACGCCCACCTCATCATATGACGTATACATGGTGGACGCACCAAAAGATGACGACGAGGAGCGGAAGGACGCACCGAAGGCTTGCTCCCTCGAGAAGCAGTCAAATCAGCGACGCAAGCACTGCCCCAAATCCCGCCTCGACAGAAATAACGGTCACACAGACTCAGTGCTGGAGCAGGGCGAACCGCTGCCGGACAACGGCAATCCGGATAATCAAACCGAACAAACAAATTCTATCAAGGATAATAGTCCGGATGACATAACGCAGGACAGGCACCCGGAGCAGCAGAATGCCCGTAAAAGGCTTGTTGCCACCGTGAGGAGTCTTAAAAGCAGAAGCAAAGGCTCAAGGCTGCGCAAGACACACTCCAAATCAGATGGAGTAAAATACTCAACACAGCAGCGAGGTACGGCGACAATCGCCCCTTCAAGAGCTACCCAAAGCGGAAGCTGCTACCTGAATTCGATGAGGAGGCCTCAGACCCCCCACAACCAAATATCAAAGCAGCCACCTGGCCGGATAGACGACCCCTCTACCAACACAGAGCGGCATACAACGCCACTCACAATACAACACGCGACCCATGCGAGGGCTCGCACCCAAAGGACGGCGCAACAAGATACATCTATGGACCACGCAAGCGCGCCCCAGCATACAATGCAACACAACAAACATCCGAACAACACGGTACACCCAGCTACAGGGGTGCCGCACACCCCCTATGTTTCACCGATGAGGTGCTGGACCATGAATTTCCAGAGGGATTCAAACCCGTAAACATAGAGACATACGACGGAACAACAGACCCTGGGGTCTGGATTGAGGACTACATCCTTCATATCCATATGGCTCGAGGAGATGATCTCCACGCCATCAAGTACTTACCCCTCAAGCTCAAAGGGCCAGCTCGTCACTGGCTTAAAGGCCTCCCCGAAAGCTCCATTGGAAGTTGGGAAGAGCTCGAAGACGCCTTTCGGGCAAATTTTCAAGGGACTTATGTCCTACCTTCAGATGCGGACGATTTGAGTCATATAACTCCACAGCTTGGAGAGTCAGCCCGAAAGCTTTGGAACAGGTTTCTTACTAAAAAGAACCAGATTGTCGACTGTCCGGACGCCGAAGCCTTGGCAGCTTTTAAGCATAGCGTCCATGACGAATGGCTCGCCAGACACCTCGGCCAAAATAAACCGAGAACAATGGCCGCATTAACAAGCCTCATGACCCGCTTTTGCGCAGGTGAGGACAGCTGGCTAGCCAGATGCAGTACCAGCGACCCCAGTACATCTGAAGTTAGAGATGGAAACGGGAAATCACGGCGCAACAGCAATAACAAACGTCGGAATAAAGAAGACAGCACGAAGGGCATGGCAGTAAATGCCGGATTCAAAAGCTCTCGGTCAGGTCAGCAAAAGCTGCCCTCTAAAGGCACCAGGGATGAACTGTCCAGCCTCAACAAAATTCTGGACCAAGTATGTCAGATCCATAGTACCCCTGGTAAACCTGCTAATCATACCCACAGAAAATGTTGGGTCTTCAAGCAGTCCGGCAAGCTCAATGCCGTACACAAGGGGGAGGATACACCAAGTGAAGACGAGGACGAGCCTCCCAAGCAAGACACTGGGGAACAAAAGAAATTTCCACCAGAAGTCAAAACAATAAACGTGTTACACGTGATCAAGAGAAAAAACAACGCGACACTCCCAGGAAAATATACCCAAGTGCCTGTCACCGCGAAGTCCTACCACTGGTCGTCTCAACCGATCACTTTCGACCATCGCGATTACTCAGCAAGTATCCGACGCGCAGGATGGGCTGCCCTGGTATTAGACCTAGTAATTGGTGGATATCACTTCACACGAGTCTTGATGGACGGTGGCAGCAATCTAAACCTAATATATCAGGATACAATCCGCAGGATGGGGTTAGACCCAACAAAAATTCGCCATAGCAATACTACATTTAAAGGAGTAACGCTAGGCCCAGGGGCTCGTTGTACGGGCTCCCTCCTACTACAAGTTATATTCGGCTCCCCCGATAACTTCCGTTGCGAGCATTTAACCTTCCACATCGCTCCGTTCCAAAAAGTGGCTATCAAGCACTGCTCGGACGCAAAGCTTTCGCTCACTTTAATGCAATACCACACTACGCCTCCCTCACACTCAAGATGCTCTGTCCACGTGGCATCATTTCAGTGAACGGAAATATCAAGCGATCTCTGCGTGTCAAAGAGAGTGCGGCTGCCTTGGTAGCCGCACACTAAAGGCGCTCGGACCAGCGAAAGCATCCAATAGGTCGTCAAGACCTCAGACACAACTAATCAAGTCTTGTGCCACTATTTATACCTAATAAATGGTCACACCCCTATTTGTCAATACAAGGGGCTCAACGCGTGCAGAGAAGTGGCAATTTTTTCTCATCTTGAATTATACATGGTTTCTTTAAAAACTATCTTTTTGCACGACAACTTTTTCACCTAAATTCCTCTCTTTTATAGACGATCATCATGCTACACCCGTCCAGGATACGGCACAACGGAGACACAGGCGCAGACGTGCAGCAGGGACCCGCTCCAAGGATTCTTTTTAGATTAAGACCCTCCATAAACCTTTTTTACTGTCTCTTGTTGATACATATCCACCGTTGAGAAGGATGCTGACGTCTTGGCATGTGGCCACACCAGAACAATGCACGTACCTGGACACAAGGGACTTCTTACAAAGGCCATTATTTAGGCCCGGTTTATATCACAAAGACCGAATACCTTAGGGAGTGTTCGGCGTCGCGAGTTTGGCCCTATATGCATCAGCTTCAAATCATTGTCTTTGGTCAAATGTTGGGTTTGCCCGGCTCCTGTGTTTTGGTGCCTTACGTTCCGCTTTACCGGCTAAGGTAGCACCAGGAGAACTACTGCGATTGTGCCCTGGTTCACCTGGACGAGCACCTCAGTAGAGAAAGCCGAAAACTGACTGTCATGGTATAGCGTGAGACTGGTCAACCACTCGATGACCTGTTGGAATGTTAGAATTCCTCCGCCTTAACGAAGGTCCGTTTTCCAGCCAGGCATGTACGCACCCCGGGATCGGGAGAGTGCAGAGCCACCAGGGGCTATCTAGTAGCCCCACTGTCAAACTCCTATGGCTAAGTGAAAGTGCTAAAGCATTATAGTTCGGTTGCCTCGCTCGCTCCGCTATCACCTTCTTAATAGGACCAAGACATTGGGTTAAGTGTGAACGCGTGTTTTTTGCGAGCACCTCCACATTATATGCGTGGGGTTTGAAGCCGACGGCTGCAATCTTTCAGGTTATACACATGTATACATAAACAGCCGCCCAGGAGGCATCATATTACTTTTAGGCAAAAGTATAAAAATAGCCTTATAAAAATTTATAAAAGCATTTCGCTTACAATGAGATTACATATCACTCAAACATAATATTTTTTGAGCACTGGGTCTCTATCAAACGAGCACCCTCAAGAACTTCTTCAAAGTAGTGCTCAGCAGCCATTCGGCCTATGGCCGAATCCCGCGCTGCAACAGTGGTATCATCCATCTCCGCCCAGTATGCTTTAACATGGGCAAAGGCCATCCGTGAGCCCTCTATGCATGCCGACCTCTTCATCGCATTAATGCGCGGCACCACATCAAGGAACTGCTGCACCAAGCTAAAATAACTGTTCGGTTTTGGCCTTTCCGGCCATAGCTGATCCACAACAGACCTCATGGCGAGTCCGGACAACCTATTCAGTTCGGCCCATTTAGCTAATTGGTCAGTCAATGAAAGCGGACGCTCGGGAGAATGGAATTGTGTCCAAAACAGCTGGGCCACTTCACGGTCCGTCTGACCCTGGAAGTACTTGGCCGCATCGGCAGCGCTCGCCGCCAAATCCATATACACATCCTCCGAACTCCACAGCCGATCCAGAGAGGCATACCGTGGATCTCCGAACTTCCTCCACAACATAAAGGATTTCCCAGCTACAATATCCCCGGCTTCCCGCAGCTCCTCCTTCTTCGCCCTCATAGCAGAGCGGATGTCTTTTCTCGTCGTAGTAGCCTTCTCAAGGTCCGATGCCTTTGCTAGGTTTTCCTTTTCAAGAACCCGGCAATGGTCGGCGGCGGCTTTTAATTCTATGGCCATCTTATCTCGGCTCTCGCCATGCGCGGCCTTCTCGGCTTTCAACTCTTCGGCCACCTTCAAAGCAGCCGCATTATCAAACCTCGCTTGTTCCTTGGCTCGGGCAAGTTCTGCCCACAAGGCTTTAACAGTGGCAGCTCTATCTATAGTCACAACATATTAAAGATACTGGCATCATGCTTCTCTTACTATGTGGTGTTTACCAAATAATGAAACTTACCCTGTGCCTCGTCAAGCCTTTTGTTAACAAGCTCGATGTCGGCGTCTGCCGCATCCAACTGCCGTTTTAAATGGGCAAACTCGCTAGTCCGGCTAGCCACCAGAGCTTCCATCACCTGCACATAGAGGGAGTATGGTTAGTACCTGGGAATATGATCCTCTGTTCATCGTCGTTTCCGACGACAACCAGAGTCTCAGGGGCTACTATCTACACAGGGCACACCTAGCATGTGCAGGACTATCATACATTATTTTACGTACCTTAAAGCCTGTCAGTAGACTCATAAAAGCTTCATGCAATCCGCTTTCGGCGGACGAGATTCTCTCCATCACCGTATTCATCAGCATACGGTGTTCATCTGAGATGGCCGCTCTCCCCACCAACTCCCTCAGAACATCCGATCGCACACCGGTCTGCTCTCTTCGAGAGCCGGACTGGGAGCCTCGGGGGTCAATGGGATTATCTTTTGGCCTCACCGGACTCGGAGAGGCCCTCCGTGACGACACTTTGGGGTCGCCCGCTTCCGGAGCGGAGGAGTCCGGAGGAGGCGTTTCGCTCTCCATCATCTCTGGAAGAAGATCCCCCGAAGACGAGCTCATTTGAGAGGGGCTAAGGCCCGAACTGCAAAGATATATGCAGTGGTTATTTCCTCAGAAGAAAAAGATGGCATACCTATACTATTAAAGTATTTCAGGTCACTTATGACTCGCTGGAGAATTGATCCCCCTGCGGACTTTGTGCGGCAAAAGCACCCCCCAAGGTAGGACCCTCTGTGGGAGACTTCTTCTCCCGTTTGGAAGCTTCGGCTTCCGAATCCCCGGGCGCAGTCCTTTTCCTCCTCCGGCCGTCTTCCTTCATGGAGACGCTCGCTCCCTCGGTTAGAATGGGAAGCATTGGGGGCCCGCATCCGCCCGTATTATCCTCCCCAGTATCTTCCTTCAAGGGCTCCGGGCAAGGTGCGACCTGGAGCATCTTTTCCAATACCGGATTGTCCAAACCCTCAGGAAGGGGGGCCGAACACCGAATCAAGTTCGCCTTTGTTAGCCAGTCCTGGTCAAAAATCAAACTCTTAGAAATAACTTCGTAACAAATGGGAGATAGTATGTTCGGCCGGAAGATTCCTTACCTGTTCGGTGGCGCGGTTACTGCTCAGGCCCATGTCCTCGGTGATTTCCGGACACTCTACTTGAGGTCCGAAGAATGACTTGTACATCTCCTCGTGCGTCAGGCCGAGGAAATTTTGAATGACACGCCGTCCCTCGGGATTGAACTCCCACAAGCGAAGGGGTCGGCGTTTGCAAGGCTGGACTTGACGAACCAGCATAACTTGTATTACCGCAACCAAACTAAAATCTCCATTGAAGAGATCGAATGCGGCTTTGCAGTATAGGCACGTCCTTGGCTGGACCCCAGCTCAGACCTCTGCTGATCCATGACATCAGTTGTGGGGGAGGGACCGAGCGAAAAACAGGGGCGGCCGCCCACTTGGCACTTCTAGGAGCCGTGATGTAGAACCACTCCTGTTGCCACAATTCAGACACCTCTAGAATGGAACCTTTGGGCCATGGAGCTCCCGTCATCTTGCATACTGAGGCACCTCCGCAAGCTGCATGTTGCCCCTCGATCATCTTCGGCTTTACTTCAAAGGTCTTGAGCCATAGGCCAAAGTGAGGGGTAACCCGGAGGAAGGCCTCACACACGACAATAAATGTCGTTATATGAAGAAAGGAGTCCGGAGCTAGATCATGGAAATCTAGCCCGTAATAAAACATCAAACACCTGACGAAAGGATCCAGAGCAAGGCCTAGACCTCGAAGGAAGTGGGAGACGAACACGACGTTCTCGTTGGGTTCGGGGGAGGGGACGGCCTGCCCTCGGTCAGGCAGCCGATGCGAAACCTCGGCAGTCAGATATCTGGCCTCCCTCAACTTTTTGATGTCTTCTTCCATGACGGAGGAAGGCATCCATCGGCCTTGAAGGCTAGATCCGGACATGATTGAAGGTTCGGAGCACCTGACCTGAACTTTGGGTGTTTGAGCTTGAGGTGGGGGAAGGATTCGATTGAGCACGGGAGAGAAAAAATAAAAGCCTTGTCCCTTTATAAAAAGGGTGAATATCAAGCGTCCTCTCCATGGCCGTTCGGACTTGCCTATAGTCTAGGAGTCCTAGAAGCGGTTGGGTTACCCACGCTCGTATCGATGAGAATCTCGGAATAAGGGGACACGATCTCTGCTTTAACAAGACGTGCCAAGGAAACCGCCTCGCATGACACGCTGAGGTGGGATAATAAAACGATTCGAATAAAGGCTTGGTCGTGGTGTTGTCATGCTACGGAATACGTCAGCAGATTAGATTGGTGTGAACATTATTCTCTCTATGGCAATATGTGGAAACTTATTTTGCAGAGCCGGACACTATCTTTGTGTTCAAAATCTTCTATGAAGTACTTGGAGGAGAAACCCGCCTTGCAATGCTGAAGACAATCTGCGCGTCGGACTCGTCGTCATTGAAGCCTGGTTCAGGGGCTACTGAGGGAGTCCTGGATTAGGAGGTGTCCGGATGGCCGGACTATACCTTCAGCCGGACTCCTGGACTATGAAGATACAAGATTGAAGACTTCGTCCCGTGTCCGGGAGGGACTTTCCTTGGCGTGGAAGGCAAGCTTGGCGATACGGATATGTATATCTCCTATCATTGTAACCGACTTTGTGTAATCCTAACCCTCTCCGGTGTCTATATAAACCGGAGGGTTTTAGTCCGTAGGACAACATACAGAACAACAGTCATACCATAGGCTAGCTTCTAGGGTTTAGCCTCTCCGATCTCGTGGTAGATCTACTGTTGTACTACCCATATCATCAATATTAATCAAGCAGGACGTAGGGTTTTACCTCCATCAAGAGGGCCCGAACCTGGGTAAAACTTCGTGTCCCTTGCCTCCTGTTACCATCCGGCCTAGATGCACAGTTCGGGACCCCCTACCCGAGATCCGCCGGTTTTGACACCGACAGCAGTATTTAGGTGTAATTATGTTATCTTCAATTTTTCCATGGCAATTTTGCCACTATTTTAAGGAATGAACAAGTATTGTTATTTTTCTTAATGGCTTATCATTTCTCAACAGTTGCCATGTCTCCACATTTGCCATGGCAAATCTATTTTTTTGTGAATTTAACAACTTAACTCTCTCTTTTGTTCTGATGGCTAAGCAAACTATTTTAAACCATGGGAAACAAATGTAATATCTTTTTCATCGAAACTTCTTCTTTTATAGACCATTGCAAACTCACTTTTTTATAGATACATGGGAAATTTACATGAAAATTTAGCTTTTTTGCCAATAACGTATTCTTTTTATCAGACCTAGCCAATACAACATTCCCTTTTTCATAATAGGGGGGTGGGGGATAATACATTTTCCTGATATGCATAGTTGACTATTTACAGGTACTTTTTTCCTTCTAAATCCACATTTTCCATGATGTACAGAGCATATTTGCCATGGTTTTTCAAGACCATGGAAAAATCACTTCATGGAACGTGGAATTTCACTTTATGGATCATGGCAATTTTCTATTGTTTGGACAATGTCAAATTCTTTTCTTCATCCACCATGATAAATTCACTTTATTGCCCATGGAAAATTTATGTTATCTTTTGAAAAAACTGACATTTTGTTCAAAAAACAAGATTCCAAGTGTCCATGGAAAATTGATAAAATTTTCCATATTTTGTCAAATAGGAAAAAAATCCTAACTTTCCATGCGCCCATTACCCAATGCCAAAAGTTGCCTTGTTTGTTTAGGTAACAAAATTTCCTAAATTTTATTATTTGTTGTACAATGGCAAATTTACTTAACGCTCCATGGCAATTTTAGTTTTTGAAACCATGGAACATTTACTTAACGGAGAGTGGCAAATTTACCTTCGGTCCATGGCTAATGTACTTTTCAAACCATTCCAAATTTATTTTCCAGACCATGGCAATTTTACTTAATTGGCAATGGCAAATCCAATGTAGGCACCATGGCATATTTTTTGAAAATACCATGGAAAGGTTATTGTTTGGACCATGGCATCTTTTTTGTCAATTAGACCTTGCTAAAATTTTCTTTTTGAGTATGCCACTTTTACTTTTCAACCATGCCAAAGTTTTTCATTTACAAATCATGGACAATTTTATTGTTTGCAACATGGTAGATTTATTTTAAGCATGATAATGTTATTTTTTGGACTATGGCAAAGTTGTAGGTTAGAACATGAACAAGTTTTTTTTAGACCATGGCAAATTCATACTTCAGACTTTGGCAAAAAAATTGACCATGGTAAAACATTCAGCCCATTAGAAAATCCATTGTTTGGATCATGGCACATCCGTACTTTTTTTATATTTCAAACATGACAAACTTGATTAATTTAACCAGGAAAAACTATTTGTCTTGGACCATGGCAAATTAGTTTTGTACACATCAAGGAATTTTCATTGCATACACCATCATAAATTACTATCCTTGTAAATTATTTTGGAATTTTTCTCTAAAACATGTCAAAATGTTGTTGAATTGAGTATGGTAATTTTTTAGTAGCATGGCATTTTTGCTTGAACATCACATTGCAAAAAGAAGTTCCATTAGACTCTTTAACAATATTTATTTTCAGTTCTTTTTTATCTTCTTTATATGAATCAATGGCAAATTATATTGGAACATATTTTTTTGCCAAGTTTCTTTCTACGTGTTTTCAATTTTGACCTTATTTAGTTTCATAACTGGCATGGATCCATTTTTTCAACTAGGACATTTTATTATATATATTATGGCAATTTCCCTTAGTTTTTGCTATTCATAACCATATTCAAAGTCTAGCTTCAAGTCTTGATAGTAGTCAACGGGAAATTGGGCTTTTTACATCTTTTTTTTTTGTTTTTTGGCCTTTCGTCGGGAGGCCCATTTAGTAGGCCTGGCTGGGGAGGGGGGGGGGGGGCAGCGAACGATTCGTTTGCTGTAACGAACCTTTAAACCCGACGTTCGCCTAATATTGGGGTCCTAATTCTTAAACACGTGGACAATTTACCCTTTTGTGTAGCATGTCAAATCTCTAACACATGAAAATTCTTTCTGTTGTAGCATATTATAGGATTTTCAGCGATGCGAGTTTAGCGGAAGGAGACGTCCACGTCGACTACGAGGCGTCTACGGCGGCTTCGTAAATCTCAAGATGATATGTCAGTTCAGTCTGTCGGAGGTATCCATAAGGGTAGGGTTGCGTGTGTGTGTTTATAATGATGAGTGTATGCGCGTATATATGAGCACTTGCGTCTATACTATGTAGAAAAACATGAAAATTCCTTTTTCTTAGCATGAAAAATCTCTCTATGATAGCATGGCAATTTCTAAAACGTCTCCTGAGTGCTCTTTTGAACTCGAATGAGCACGTTCTCTACATATCAGAAATGTTAATAATATGACGTCAATTTTTAAAGCATGACAAATTGAATGTTTTCTTAATGGCAAATTGAATGGTTTTATGCTAAATTATATTGTTGCCAGGATGACATTTTGTCACACTTGATAAAGTAGACTATCATCCTCATGTCTACATAATTTGTCATCTCAAATGTTCAATTTGCCATGGTAATAAATCCGACGTTTGATTTGTAGCGAAATCCCTCCCTGACCCCTACTATAGTCCATAAAAAGGGACATTCCGTATTGGCTGGTGAAAACCCAAAGTTCCTGAGACGTTTGAACGGACAAGATCGGTTCACAGAATCAACAGTTCCTTACTCGTGAACACCTAATCAAATGGACACCTTATTCTGGACGAGATCGGAGATACAAACAGACCCGGATACAAATATGCATCTCGTTCCAAGTAACAATCGGAGACAGAGTGACAGACGACGTGTCGACGTAGGCAGTACTAGCAGTATATATAATGGTGCAGCACGTAGGCCTTGGACGTTCCTAACCCACCGCCGAGAAAACAAACGAGCAAACCAACACGTCTCGTTGACCACGTTCGCCTCCGATCAGCGACCAAGCCGACCAACCATGGTCAGTATGAAGCTTCCGCCGCAGCCCACGCGCTCGACGATCACGGCCACGACGAGCGCCGGTACCCACGAGCTGAAGGTGGAGGGCTACTCCGTGACCAAGCTGCTCGTCGCCGGCGAGCACATCGAGTCCAGCAAATTCAGGGCCGCGGGCCACGATTTTCAGATCTGCTACTACCCGCACAGGTACCAGAAGAAGGACTGCAACGCCAGCATCTCCTTCTTCCTCAAGATGGCCGAGGCGGTCGCCTCGAACGTCCGCGTCGAGTTCCGGTTCAGCCTGGTCTCTCGCCACGGCGGTGAGCCTGCACGTTTTGCTGGTCAGCGCCGCGTGGTGACGTTCCCTGACAAGCACGATGGCGTGGAGTACTGGGGCCTGGAGATCTCGAAGAAGGAGCTTGAGCAGTCGCCGGAGTACCTGTGGGACGAACTCCTTCGTGCTGCGGTGTGAGATCACCGTCGTCGACAAGCCGGTCGTGAAAAGCCACGACGGCCTCGCCGTCTGCCGCTGCAAGGATGACTTGTGCAAGCGTCGTCACCTGAGAAACACGGCGGATCGCGCATCATGGGTCAAGGACGTAGTCGTCAAGCACTTCCTTAGGTGTGTCGGCATATGAAATCATGTATATTGGGGCTGATACATATTATTCAAACCACAGTTTCGGTTATATAATTGTAACGATTTTGCGTCACTATATAGTTCAGGTGCGTTAGTTTGAATTGTCGCTGAGAGTGTTATGTATTGATGTGTAGTGTAGGCCAGGTTCTTGGCTGGTCAACTAATCTAGGTACATATACCATTTCTTGCAATAAATGTTATAGATTTGTAATGAATCTACAATTTTATATTTTTAATAAAAGACACCCAAAGAGTATCTTATATATGATAAATACAAGGAAAATTACAATGCGCAAACAATTAGACACAGAACGACTAGTAAAAAGATAAAATTACACTGAAAATCATACTATCCTTCTTAGTACAACTTGTATGACTTCAACCGAGGCTCATGTAGATATAGGGAACTACAAACCGGCTGGGATCGCAATTTATGGATCTAACCAACCTACGCCCCCGTGCGGCTTTGACGAGTTGCATGGGGCACCCAGTTGATTGTCGGGGACTCACCTACCTATTACTTTCCCCGCACTACCGTCATAGGCGGATGTCAGACCGATGGTGACAACAATGATGGGGCCTTTTCTTCGGTGCATAGGCGCGAGATGGGTGGCGTGGAGGTTAAGCGATGCAACTTCACATTTTGTGAGTAATAGCTAGGTTGAGCAGGGTCGCCACGGTGGATGGGTGCACAATGGCGCAGCAAGAAGCCCTCCCCTTGGATTAGTAGCCTTGAACACCCCGCTAGTAGAAAAACAGGCATTAGCAGTCTGCCACGAGCCCACTATAGCAGTTGTGACCAACCTGATGAAAACCACCTATAATAAATCAGCTGCGGCGGTTATTTTTGTTCCATGGGGGTTGAAAATATGGAACCGCCTGTAATAGTTTTTGGAGGCTGTTGTAGGTTTGAAAACTCTTGTACGTTGGCCTTAATCGAGGCGTTTTCACTCTTATGGGTGTATGGATGCCCTGTACGGCCTAAATCCTCTGACTTATATAGACACCAGGGGTAGCTAGGGTTACACATGGTCGGGTTACATGTAAGAATTTACATGCCGAAAATAATCATATATGCTTGAAGTGCACGCCAAGTCTTCAGTCGCCGCGCTTTGAAGGCCTCCGGAGTCCCTCCTCCTTAACGGGTTGGTGGCCCAGTCCATACATTAGTCCGGCTGGGCTAGGACCCATTGGTCCAGGACACCATCACATGCCAATTTTTTTTACAGACCATGGACAATTTTATTGTTTGCAACACGATAGGTTTATTTTAAGCATGATAAAGTTATTGTTTGGACTATGGCAAAGTTGTAGGTTTAGAACATGAAAAGATTAAAAAAAATGGACCGTGGCGAATTCATACTTCACAGTTTGGCAAAAGAAATTGACCATTGGAAAAAAATTCAGGCCATTAGAAAATTCATTGTTTGGATCATGGCACATCCGTACTTCAAACAAATTTATATATTTCGAACATGAAAAACTTGATTAATTTAACCACGAAAAACTATTTGTCTTGGACAATGGAAAATTAGTTTTGCACACATCAAGGAATTTTCATCGCATACACCATCATAAATTATTGTTCTTGTAAATTATTTTGGATTTTTTCTCTAGAAGATGTCAAAATGTTGTTGAATTGAGCATGGTTTTTTTTTAGTAGCATGGCATTTTTCTTGAACATCACATTGCAAAAAGAAGTTCATTAGACTCTTTCACAATGTTTATTTTCAATTCTTTTTTTATCTTCTTTCCATATGAAACAATGGCAACTTTATGTTGGAACATATTTTTTTTTTGCCAAGTTTCTTTCTATGTGTTTTCAGTTCTGGCCTTGTTTAGTTTCATAACTGGCATGGATCCATTTTTTCAACTACATAACAATTATTATACAAACTATGGCAATTTTCCTTATTTTTTGTTATTCATATTCATGTTCAAAGTCTAGCTTCAAGTCTTGATAGTAGTCAGCAGAATATTGGGCCTTTTACATCTTTTTTTTTGGCATTATGTGGGGACGCCCATTTAGTAGGCCTGGTTGTGTGTGTGCGTGGGGGGGGGGGGGGGGGGGGGGCGCTCCCCTGCAGTGAACGATTTGTTCGCTGTAACGAACCTTTAAATCTGACATTCAGCAAATATTGGGGTCCTAATTCTTAAACACGTGGATTTATCCTTTTCTTGCAGCATGTCAAATCTCTAAAACGCATGACAATTTACACTGTCGTAGTATGACAACCTTTCTATTGTAGCATAATGCAAGATTTTTGGCGATGCACGTCAGTGAGAGGAGATGTTCCTGTCGGCTACGAGGCGCCTACGGTGACTTTGTAAATCTCAAGATCATATTACCGACTCAGTCTCTCGGAGGTGCTCATAGGGGTATGGTCGCATGTGTGCATTCATATGGATAAGTGTATGTGCGTATATATTAGCGAATGCGTCTCCACTGTGTTAAAAAGACATGAAAATTCTATTTTCCTAGCATGACAAATCTCTCTATGATAGCATTGCAATTTCTAAAACGTCTTCCGAGAGTGCTCTTTTGAGCTCGAATGAGCATGTACTCTTCCTATTAGAAAATGTTAAAAATATGACGTCAGTTTTTCAGGTATGACAAATTGAATGTTTTTTTTATGGCAAATTGAATGTTTCTTATGCTAAACTGTGTTGTCGCCAGGATGACAATTTGTGACGCTTGATAGAGTAAATTACCGTCCTCATGGCAACATAATTTGTCCTCTCAAACGTTTAATTTGCTATGGCATAATAAATTTGACGTTTGATTTGTAGCGAAATCCCTCCCTATTCCTTGTGTAGAGTCCATGAAAAGGGATATTCCGTATTGACTGGTGAAAACCCAAAGTTCCTGAGACGTTTGAATGGAGAAGATCGGTCCACACAATCAACCGTTCCTTCACTAGTAGAAAAGAGGGCTTTGGTTCAGACCGGGTCAGCCCATTAGTCCCGATTCAGTTCAGAACCGGGACCCATGGGGGCATTGGTCCCGGTTCGTGAGGCCAGGGGCCTGCCGGGCCTCGTGGGGGCATTGGTCCCGGTTGCCCTTGGGTTGGGGACGAACCGGGACCAATGGGCCTCGCTCCTGGCCCACCACCATTGGTCCCAGTTGGTGGCTTGAACCGAGACCACAGGCTTCCCTTTAGTTCCGGTTCATGCCACGAACCGGGACCAATGAGGTGTCTATATATACCCCTCGCCCGCGAGCAGAGCACCCCAGTGCTCTGTTTTTCTCTGGCCGGCGAGGGGAGGGCTTTGTGGTGCTCTAGCTCACCTCCTATGCACATGAGGTGTTCGATGAAATGCCCGAGCCACATTAGTTAAGCTTTCTCCTCTCGAAGCTCGTCCTCAAAGCTCCATTTTCCTCGAGATTTGTCTAGGTTTAGCGGCCCGTCACGTCCCATTCCCGTCTTCACCGCCGTCGATCGCCCGCACCGATCTCGTCGTCGGCACCACCGTGGTGAGCTTCTTGTTCTTATCTTATTTCTGAAAGAAAAAAAATCTTACTTTAGATAGATACTTGTCTAATTTTCTTACTTTTATTATTGCTTGTTATTATATAGTGCGATGGTTTTGGTATCCGCCCCCGTCGGCCCTCGTCCTGGCTATGATTCAGATGTGGTATATATTATCTTTTTATAACTATTTGGTTCATTTATTGTTTATGGTAATTATGCCGACCAATGTGACATAGATTTTATTTATCTAGGAGGTAGTTGAACCGGAAATTCCAACTGACCCTATTGTCGAGAGGTTAAATTTAGTTGAAGAAGAAAACAATTACTTGAAGGAAAAAATAAAAAAATTGAGGAGAAGATGATGTTGGAGTTGCATGTTGCGGATGTCGTCGATGATCACAAGATCAAGATGGATGCAATGCGGTTGAAGATGAGAAAGATTAGAAAATATACCATTCATACCGAGGCTTGGTATCATTATGCCGTTGGATCAATTGTTACCTTGGTTGCGATTATGATCGCATTTGTTTTCGCATTGAAATGTTTTACATAGTTTCAATGTATGGTTTAATTAATTAGATGCTCTGGAGAGCTATATGTTGTTAGATGAGAACTATGTATGTACTTTGGTTTTAATGTGATGATGAACTTCTATTAATTTGGTCACTTAATTATCTATTCATGATGTTCTGTAATGGTTTTTGACACACTTAATTATATATAATGCACGCAGATGAACCGGCAATGGATGTACGGTGACAGACACACCTCCGAGTACATTAAGGGCGTGCATGATTTTCTCGAAGTGGCTGAGGCAAACAAGCAGAATGGTTTTATGTGTTGTCCATGCCCTAAATGTGGGAATACGAAGTCTTACTCTGACCGGAAAATCCTTCACACCCACCTGCTTTACAATGGTTTCATGCCACACTATAATGTTTGGACAAGGCACGGAGAAATAGGGGTTATGATGGAAGACGGCGAAGAAGAAGAGGACGATGACAACTATGTGCCCCCTGAATACGGTGATGCTGCAACGGGGGAAGCTGCTGAAGATCAAGAGGAACCAGACGATGTGCCCAATGATGCTGCAACGGGGGAAGCTGCTGAAGATCATGAGGAACCAGACGATGTGCCCGATGATGATGATCTCCGCCGGGTCATTGTCGATGCAAGGACGCAATGCGAAAGTCAAAAGGAGAAGCTGAAGTTCGATCGCATGTTAGAGGATCACAAAAAAGGGATGTACCCCAATTGCGAAGATGGCTACACAAAGCTCGGTACCGTACTGGAATTGCTGCAGTGGAAGGCAGAGAATGATGTGCCTGACAAAGGATTTGAGAAGCTACTGAAAATATTGAAGAAGAAGCTTCCAAAGGATAACGAATTGCCCGACAGTACATACGCAGCAAAGAAGGTCGTATGCCCTCTAGGATTGGAGGTGCAGAAGATACATGCATGCCCTAATGACTGCATCCTCTACCGCGGTGCGTACAAGGATCTGAACGCATGCCCGGTATGCGGTGCATTGCGGTATAAGATCAGACGAGATGACCCTGGTGATGTTGACGGCGAGCCCCCAGGAAGAGGGTTCCTGCGAAGGTGATGTGGTATGCTCCTATAATACCACGGTTGAAACGTCTGTTCAGAAACGAAGAGCATGCCAAGTTGATGCGATGGCACAGTGAGGACCGTAAGAAAGACGGGAAGTTGAGAGCACCCGCTGACGGGTCGCAGTGGAGAAAAATCGAGAGAAAGTACTGGCCTGAGTTTGCAAGTGACCCAAGGAACGTATGGTTTGGTTTAAGCGCGGATGGCATTAATCCTTTCGGGGAGCAGAGCAGCAATCACAGCACCTGGCCCGTGACTCTATGTATGTATAACCTTCCTCCTTGGATGTGCATGAAGCGGAAGTTCATTATGATGCCAATTCTCATCCAAGGCCCTAAGCAACCCGACAACGACATTGATGTGCTCATAAGGCCAATAGTTGAAGAACTTTTACAGCTGTGGAATGGAAACGGTGTACGTACGTGGGATGAGCACAAACAGGAGGAATTTAACCTGCACGCGTTGCTGTTTGTAACCATCAACGATTGGCCCGCTCTCAGTAACCTTTCAGGACAGACAAACAAGGGATACCACGCATGCACGCACTGTTTAGAAGAAACTGAAAGTATATACCTGGACAAATGCAGGAAGAATGTGTACCTGGGCCATCGTCGATTTCTTCCGACCAACCATCAATGTCGAAAGAAAGGCAAGCATTTCAAAGGCGAGGCAGATCACCGGAAGAAGCCCGCCATGCGTACCGGTGATCACGTACTTGCTATGGTCAATGATTTACACGTAATCTTTGGAAAGGGTCCCGGGGGACTAGCTGTTCCGAATGACGCTGAGGGACACGCACCCATGTGGAAGAAGAAATCTATATTTTGGGACCTACCCTACTGGAAAGACCTAGAGGTCCGCTCTTCAATCGACGTGATGCACGTGATGAAGAACCTTTGCGTGAACCTGCTAGGCTTCTTGGGCGTGTATGGGAAGACAAAAGATACACCTGAGGCACGGGAGGACCTGCAACGTTTGCACGAAAAAGACGGCATGCCTCCGAAGCAGTATAAAGGTCCTGCCAGCTACGCTCTTACGAAAGAAGAGAAAGAAATCTTCTTTGAATGCCTGCTCAGTATGAAGGTCACGACTGGCTTCTCGTCGAATATAAAGGGAATAATAAATATGCCAGAGAAAAAGTTCCAGAACCTAAAGTCTCATGACTGCCACGTGATTATGACGCAACTGCTTCCGGTTGCATTGAGGGGGCTTCTACCGGAAAACGTCCGATTAGCCATTGTGAAGCTATGTGCATTCCTCAATGCAATCTCTCAGAAGGTGATCGATCCAGAAATCGTACCAAGGCTAAGGAGTGATGTGGCGCAATGTCTTGTCAGTTTCGAGCTGGTGTTCCCACCATCCTTCTTCAATATCATGACGCACGTCCTAGTTCATCTAGTCGACGAGATTGTCATTCTGGGGCCCGTATTTCTACACAATATGTTCCCCTTTGAGAGGTTCATGGGAGTCCTAAAGAAATATGTCGTAACCGCGCTAGGCCAGAAGGAAGCATCTCCATGGGCCATCAAACAGAGGATGTCATTGGGTTTTGTGTTGACTTCATTCCTGGCCTTAAGAAGATAGGTCTCCCTAAATCGCGGTATGAGGGGAGACTGACTGGAAAAGGCACGCTGGGAGGGGCCTCAATAATATGCAGGGACGGATATTCTTGGTCTCAAGCACACTACACAGTTCTACAGAACTCTACCTTGGTGACCCCGTATGTCGATGAACACAAGAACAGTCTGCGCTCCAAACACCCGGAGCAGTGCGACGACTGGATTACATGTGAACACATCAGGACTTTCAGCAGTTGGTTGGAAACACGTCTCAGAGGTGACAACACTGTTTGTGATGAGCTGTACTTGTTGTCCAGGGGACCATCTTTGACTGTATTGACTTACAAAGGATACGAGATAAATGGGAATACATTTTACACGATCGCCCAAGATCAAAAGAGCACCAACCAAAACAGCGGTGTCCGCTTTGATGCAGCAATCGAGAGGGGAAAGGACACATATTATGGTTACATAGTGGACATATGGGAACTTGACTACGGACATGATTTTAAGGTCCCTTTGTTTAAGTGCAAATGGGTCAATCTGTCAGGAGGCGGGGTACAAGTAGACCCACAGTAAGGAATGACAACAGTGGATCTGAAAAATCTTGGGTACACTGACGAACCGTTTGTCCTAGCCAATGATGTGGCACAGGTTATCTATGTGAAGGACATGTCTACCAAACCGAGAAAAAGACAATATAAGGAAGCGAATACATCATACAATGAGCCAAAGCGCCACATAGTTCTTTCAGGAAAAAGGGACATCGTGGGAGTGGAGGGCAAGACATACATGTCTGAAGATTATGAAAAGTTTTATGAAATTCCTCCCTTAAAGTCAAGGTTGACCCAAGCATCCTGATAAACAATGAAGATTATCCATGGTTACGGCGCAATAAGCAAATGACACAAGCGAAGAAAAAGTGAAGACTTTCTCCCGTAACTATTATGATGATACCATGCCAACTTTGTAACAGACGAGTATGATACCATTGTCCATTTTATACATGCACATGCTATATGGATGAAATTATGATACCATGCCAACTTTCAACTTTTTCAGAGTTCATTTGAAATGCTTTAATGTCTTATGGTTCGGCCCTCGTAAGACCACTATTCAAATTTGAAAACTAATGGCACTAACATAAAGTTTATAATTTTTCTAAAACTAATGGCACTAATAGAAAGTTTATAATTTTTCTGACCTAAAAGCAAAAAGAATTAAAAAATAAAGCAAAAAAAAGAAAGTAAATAATGAAAAAACAAAACAAAAAACTTGAAAAAAAACTATTTTTATAGTAAAGTTAATCACAAACTTGTGATTCACACAAATTTCAAAGAATTCAAATTTTAACTACTTAAATTTGAAAACTAATGGCACTAACAGAAAGTTTTTAATTTTTCTAAAACTAATGGCACTAACAGAAAGTTTATAATTTTTCTAACCTAAAAGCAAAAAGTATTAAAAAATAAAGCAAAAAATAAAAGAAAATAAATAATGCAAAAAACAAAACAAAAAAAACTGGAAAAACTATTTTTATAGTAAAGTTAATCACAAACTTGTGATTCACACAAATATCAAAGAATTCAAATTTGAAAACTAATGGCACTAAGAGAAAGTTTATAATTTTTGTGACCTAAAAGAAAAATAATTAAAAATAAACTTTAATAAAATAAATAAAAATAAAAACAATAAGTATTTTGTTGTAAGTAGAAATAAAAAATAAAATAAAGCAACAATGAAAACAAAAAAGTGCCACCTACTTGGCCCCCACGGCCTGAATACGACTAGAAACCCTACCATGGGCCAGGATTCAGGCCTGCAGGTGGCCCAGTAGGCCCACAGGCACACAGCGTATGGTTAGGCCCGAAAGCCTACAATTGAGAGGAGCTCGAGAGGGTGGGCGCAGCAGCGCTTATAAACCACTCTCGAGCTCTCTCAGCTAGCGAGGTGGTCCTAAACTTTTGACGCGGGGCAGCACAAGGCCTTTGGTCCCGGTTGGTACTACCAACCGGGACTAAAGGGGGCATTGGTCCCGGTTCGTGGAACCAACCGGTACCAATGCTCCTCGCCCCTGGCCC
This sequence comes from Triticum aestivum, assembly GCF_018294505.1. NCBI lineage: Eukaryota > Viridiplantae > Streptophyta > Magnoliopsida > Poales > Poaceae > Triticum > Triticum aestivum. The sequence continues at coordinate 625,094,129 of NC_057812.1, read as the reverse complement.
ATGACCATTAGTCCCGGTTTGTGCCACAAACCGGGGCTAAAGGGTTGGTCCTCATTGCGGGCAGAGTTTAGTCCCACCTCGCCGACCAAAGGGGGCTCACACCGGTTTATAAGCCCTTCCCTCTCTGCCTTGTTGAGCTCCTCTCAAAGTGAAAATAGATGCCCTTATAGAGAAAAGTTTAACCTAAATTCAGAGTGAATTTCTCTGAAATTTACTACAAATTTAGGTTGAATTTTCTCTATAAGCGCATCTATGCTCATTTTTTTAGTAAGTTAATCACAAACTTGTGATTCACACAAATTTCAAGGAATTCAAATTTGAAAACTAATGGCATGAACAGAACGTTTATAATTTTTTTAAAACTAATGGCACTAACAGAAAGTTTATAATTTTGCTAACCTAAAAGCAAAAAGAATTAAAAATTAAAGCAAAAAACAAAAGAAAATAAATAATGCAAAAAACAAAACAAAAAAACAGGAAAACTATTTTTATAGTAAAGTTAATCACAAACTTGTGATTCACACAAATTTCAAACAATACAAATTTTAACTATTCAAATTTGAAAACTAATGGCACTAACAGAAAGTTTATAATTTTTCTAAAACTAATGGCACTAACAGAAAGTTTATAATTTTGCTGACCTAAAAGCAAAAAGAATTAAAAAAGCAAAAAACAAAAGAAAATAAATAATGCAAAAAGAAACAAAAAATGGAAAAAAACTATTTTTATAGTAAAGTTAATCACAAACTTGTGATTCACACAAATTTCAAAGAATTCAAATTTTAACTATTCAAATTTGAAAAATAATGGCACTAACAGAAAGTTTATAATTTTTCTGACCTAAAAGCAAAAAGAATTAAAAAATAAAGCAAGAAACAAAAGAAAATAAATAATGCAAAAAACAAAAAACTGGAAAAAAATAAAAATAGCAACATTAAGTATTTTGTTGAAAGTAGAAACAAAATAAAATAAATAAAGGAACAAAGAAAACAAAAAACAAAAAAGTGCCTCCTACTGGGCCCCCATGGCCCGAATACGACTAGAAACCCTAGCATGGGCCAAGATTCAGGCCCGCAGGAGGCCTAGTAAGCCCACAGGCAGATAAAGTGATTGTAAGCTCGTAAGCCTGCATTTGAGAGGAGCTGGAAGTGGTCAGCGCAGCAGCGCTTATAAACCATTGTCGAAGCCTCTCGGCTAGCGAGGTGGGAATAAACATCCCACCACACCGCGCCAGTTCCAGCACAAGGCCTTTGGTCCCGATTGGTGCCACCAACCGGGACTAAAGGGGTGCATTGGTACCAGTTCGTGGCATCAACCGGGACCAATGCCACCCTTTAGTCCCGGTTGGTGCTACCAACCGGGACCAAAGGCCGCCGCTTCCCGCCCTTTGGGCTGCTGAAAAGAGGCCTTTGGTCCCGGTTGGTGGCACCAACCGGGACTAAAGAGGGGCATTGGTCCCGGTTGATGCCACGAACCGGAAACAAAACCTTTTCTATATAACCAAACACTTAGGAAATTTGCTCCACCCGCCATTCTTCTCTTCAATGCTGCCAGGCTGCTGCGCTGCTCCTCGACGCCGGCCCCTGCCCCGACGTCGCCGACGCCTCCCCTAGCCGCCCGAGGTCGCCGTCGCCGCCCGCTCGCCGTCGCCCGTGCCCTCGCCCGATGCCGTCGCCGATCGCTGCCCTGCCCCGACGCGCGTCGCGCGCCCCGGCTCGCATGCCCCCGTCGTCGCCGTCGCCCTGCCCCGCTCCCTTCCTCGCCGGCTGCCGCCCCTGCCCCGTCCTCGCCGCCGAACGCGTGCCCCCTGCCCCGTCGCCGTCCTCGCCGCCGAACCCGCGCCCCAGCCCCTCCCTTGGTCCGGCCGGCGCCGCCCCTCCCCTGTTCCTTTTTTTTCATATATTACATGCTTGTTTTTTCAGATTATATATATATATATATGTGAGTATATGTATTGTGTATGTTGCTTCTTTTTAGATTTTTTTTCATATATATGATGATTTTTATTTTGTTTTTTTATAAAAATGTATATATGTTTATATGTTCTCTGTGTATATATGTTCATATATGCAAAAAGTTAGATTTATATATTTAGAAAAGGATTATCTATATATGTTCTCTGATTTAGTACATTTTAGGTTAGTTTCATTTTTAGAAAAGTTATATATATTTAGGAGAGGAAAAAGGAAAATAAGAAGAGGAAAAGGAGAAGAAGAGGAGAGGAAGAAAAGGAAGAGGAGAAGAAGAAAGGAATAGAGGAGGAGGAGAAGAAAAAATAGAAAAAAATTCTATTTTTTCTTCTTCTCTCTATTCCTTTCTTCTCCTCTTTTTTTCTTCTTTTTTTTCTTCGATCTTCTCCTCTATTCCTTTCTTATTCTCCTCTTTTTATTTCTTCTTCGTCTTCTTATTTTTTATCAGGTCTGTCGTCGTCGATATACCCCGTGTCCCGATAACTTCAACACGAGGGGGGTTCGACCTACCCCCTCCCTGATTTTCCCATGTATGTATGCAGAAGTTACATTTTTAGAAAAGTTTTATATATCTAGCTAGGAAAGGAAGAAGAAGAAAAAGAATGAGAGAAAAAAGGAAAATAAGAAGAGGAAGAAAGGAGAAGAAGAGGAGAGGAAGAAGAAGAAAAAAGAAGAAAAAGAAGAGGAGAAGAAGAAATCTTCTTCTCCTCTTCTTTTTCTTCTTTTTTTCTTCAATCTTCTCCTCTATTAATATCTTCTTCTCCTTTATTAATATCTTCTTCTCCTCTTTTTATTTCTTCTTCGTCTTCTTATTTTTTATTGGATATGTCGTTGTCGATATACCCCGTGTCCCGATAACTTCAACACGAGGGGGGGTTCGACCTACCCCCTCCCCGATAACATTATTTTCCCATGTATGTATGTCATCGTTGTCGATATAACCCCCTCCCGGATAACTTCGACCGTGATAACTTATACCACGGGAGCACCCCCCCCCCCGGCCCTCTCGCTCGACCAAAAAACTCTCGAGGACACAAACCCTATAAAAAAACGATGTCGGTCTCCTACCCCTCCCGCTGCGCCCCTACCCTTGAAGCGTTGCTGAGGCCACCCCAAACCCGGAATAAGCTAGGTCTACATTTGTCACTAATATATCCACATGCTGTCATGTTTGTGTAATAATTGCCATGTTGTAATATTTGCAGAAACAATGGAGTTTAGACGAGACGAGGAACAAGAACAGGTGTTGGGGGACATAATCTTAGCCGGGGGTGATGTCATGTCGTATCTTAACGACAATGATGGTCTGGAAGCAGAACAGGGTGAAGAAGAAGCAGGCTACGGTGATCGAAGAGTGGAGGAGGAAAGACATGATTATGATGGCTCCGGTGACCCAATGCTGGTGCAAGACGGAGCCCGTGGTGACGGCTCCGGTGACCGAACAGAGTCCGGCCAGGTAAATATATTAGTTAAGCCTGTGATGACTAGCTAATTGATGCATTCATTGTTTTGGTATGTACACATATTAATTAAATCTCGTCTAATTCTTCTTCTTTCTAGCCCTCCGGATCGAGCACAACTTCGGTAAAGAGACGAGGCCCAAAGAAAAAGTTACACTCGGATGAAAGGTTTGAGATCACAGAAATCGCGCGCGATGGCATACCGATTGAACCCATCGGGATAAAGGAAGCATTTGCTGCTCAGTGTGGGGTTCTTGTTAGGGATAAGATCCCAATCAGCATCCAGCAATGGTGTAAGCCTAAGAACGAAGACCCTGAGGTGTCTTATGTCAATGATATGCAGAAAGATGATCTTTGGACTGAGCTGAAGTCAAATTTCACCCTACCGCCAGAGGAGGATCCGGAGAAGCCAGTTAAAGAGCAATTAATCAAGTCTCATGCTCTTAAGAAGATGGCAGGCCTATTCAGGAGGTGTAAGAATGAGCTGAAAACATTTGTCGACAAAGAAGAGACACCAGAATTCATCGACAGATATGAGAAGATCAGAGATCACTGGCCCGCATTTGTGGCCTACAAGACATCGGAAAAGAGTAAGAAGATGTCGGTGACAAACAAGAAAAATGTTGCAAAGAAGAAGCTTCACCATCGCACGGGGTCAGGTGGCTACCTCAGAGCCCGCCCTAAGTGGGCCAAGGCTGAGAATGATCTGCTAGATAAAGGGATCGAACCAGAGACAATGAACTGGCCAGACCGTTGCCGGACTTGGTTCTTCGGGGCTGGCAGAACCTTGGACCCTGTATCAGGGAAATGCGTTTGGACGGACGAGCAAATGAACATACCAGTCAAGAAGCTAAAGCACTATATCGAGGCAGCGCAGCAAGGGACGTTCGTTCTAGACAGAGAGAACGACGAGCTCACAATGGCCCTCGGGAATCCTGAGCACCCTGGACGGACACGAGGCACGCCAGGCTCCGTTCCGTGGAATGCTGGTTTTCCGGACGCAGATGGTTACAAATGCCAGGAGAGGAGGAAAAAAGTGGAGCATGCCCAAATTCAGACGCTACACGAAAGGGTTCAAACGCTAGAGGAACGAGAATTACCTCACAGCAAGCGACCTGCCAAAACTACCCCGCCATCTCAGCGGAGAAGCAGCGTGGCTTCCACCGAGCTGCTTCAGCTGAAGCATGTCTTGACGGCTCCTGCTAGCTACCCCGTGGATGCTATCACGAAGTCTCAACATTGCCACCTTATGACGCAATGGCAGAACTTCAAAGTCAAGGCGGCTGTCGGCTCTGTTTGACCTACTGAACCTGATGCAACTTTTCATTGTAGTCCGATTCCAGAAGGATATGCCAGGGTGACGGTGGACGAAATAACGGAGGGATTTGAGGTCCTCCAGCTTGACTACCCTACCGATGAAGGGGAGACTCGGCTGGGTTCCTGTCTATTGACTCCATGCCTATGGCGGAAGGAGCTCATCAAGCTTCTGGACTGGACGCCTCCGCCTCCTCCTCCTCCTCCGGCGAGTCAGGGCACTCCGCCTCCTTCTCCCCCTCCTCCTCTGGCGAGTGATCAGGGCACTCAGCCTCCTTCTCCAGCGCGTCGTGGCACTCCGCCTCCTTCTCCGCGTGCGCCGGCGCGCCCGAGCAGCCAGTCTCCTCCTTCCCCGACTCGTCAGCAAGGGCGGAAGAGACCCGCCGCCGCTCCGGCTACTCTGGCGTGTCGTAGTCCTTCTCCTCCGCCTCGTAAGCAAGGAAAGAAGACAGCCGCAGCTGCTCCATCTGCTCTGCCGGCGTCTAGCAGTACAGCCAGAGGCGGGAGGCAATACAGATTCGGTCCTTCTCTGAAGACTCCAGAGAAGTTACCATACGAGAGGACCCCGAAGGAGAACGCCAAGATCGCATGAGCCGAAGTGAGGAACTTCTTTGAAGGGGTGAGAGCAAAGAAAAATCTGTTGGAAATATGCCCTAGAGGCAATAATAAAAGTATTATTATATTTCCTTGTTCATGATAATTGTCTTTTATTCATGCTATAACTGTATTATCCGGAAATCGTAATACACGTGTGAATACATAGACCACAATATGTCCCTAGTGAGCCTCTAGTTGACTAGCTCGTTGTGATCAACAGATAGTCATGGTTTCCTGGCTATGGACATTGGATGTCGTTGATAACGGGATCACATCATTAGGAGAATGATGTGATGGACAAGACCCAATCCTAAGCTTAGCACAAAGATCGTGTAGTTCGTTTGCTAGAGCTTTGCCAATGTCAAGTATCTCTTCCTTTGACCATGAGATCGTGTAACTCCTGGATACCGTAGGAGTGCCTTGGGTGTATCAAACGTCACAACGTAACTGGGTGACTATAAAGGTACACTACAGGTATCTCCGAAAGTATCTATTGTTTTATGCGGATCGAGACTGGGATTTTTCACTCCGTGTAAACGGAGAGGTATCTCTGGGCCCACTCGGTAGGACATCATCATATGCGCAATGTGACCAAGGAGTTGATCACGGGATGATGTGTTACGGAACGAGTAAAGTGACTTGCCGGTAACGAGATTGAACAAGGTATCGGTATACCGACGATCGAATCTCGGGCAAGTAACATACCGCTAGACAAAGGGAATTGTATACGGGATCGATTGAGTCCTTGACATCGTGGTTCATCCGATGAGATCATCGTGGAACATGTGGGAGCCAACATGGGTATCCAGATCCCGCTGTTGGTTATTGACCGGAGAACGTCTCGGTCATGTCTGCATGTCTCCCGAACCCATAGGGTCTACACACTTAAGGTTCGATGACGCTAGGGTTATAAAGGAAGCTTGTATGTGGTAACCGAATGTTGTTCGGAGTCCCGGATGAGATCCCGGACGTCATGAGGAGTTCCGGAATGGTCCGGAGGTAAAGATTTATATATATGAAGTCCTGTTTCGGCCATCGGGACAAGTTTCGGGGTTATCGGTATTGTACCGGGACCACCGGAAGGGTCCCGGGGGCCCACCGGGTGGGGCCACCTGCCCCGGGGGGCCACATGGGCTTTAGGGGGTGCGCCTTGGCCTACATGGGCCAAGGGCACCAGCCCCAAGAGGCCCATGCGCCTGGGGAAACCCTAAAGGAAGAGTCCCAGCAGGGGAAGGCACCTCCTAGGTGCCTTGGGGGGGAGGACTCCTCCCCTGGCTGCCGCCCCCTTGGAGATTGGATCTCCTAGGGGCTGGCGCACCCCCCCCCCCCCCTTGGGATCCCTATATATAGTGGGGTAGGAGGGCCTCCCAAACATACCTTATGCCTTTGGTGCAGCCCCTCCCTCTCTCCCAAGTTCTCCTCCTCTTCTCCCATGGTGCTTGGCGAAGCCCTGCGGGATTGCCACGCTCCTCCACCACCACCACGCCGTTGTGCTGCTGTTAGATGGAGTCTTCCTCAACCTCTCCCTCTCTCCTTGCTGGATCAAGGTGTGGGAGATGTCACCGGGCTGTACGTGTGTTGAACGCGGAGGTGCCGTCCGTTCGGCACTTGATCATCGGTGATCTGAATCACGACGAGTACGACTCCATCAAGCCCGTTCACTTGAACGCTTCCGCTTAGCGATCTACAAGGGTATGTAGATGCAAACTCTCCTCTCTTTCTACTCGTTGCTGGTCTCTCCATAGATAGATCTTGGTGATTCGTAGGAAAAATTTTGAATTTCTGCTACGTTGCCCAACAGTGGCATCATGAGCTAGGTCTATTGCGTAGATTCTTTGCACGAGTAGAACACAAAGTAGTTGTGGGCGTTGATGTTGTTCAATATGCTTACCGTTACTAGTCCAATCTTGTTTCGACGGTATTGTGGGATGAAGCGGCCCGGACCGACCTTACACGTACTCTTACGTGAGACAGGTTCCACCGATTGACATGCACTTGGTGCATAAGGTGGCTAGCGGGTGCCAGTTGATAGGGTTATGTACCTAGGGTAGGGTCATGGACCTGTTCCAAGTAACTTACCCTAGGACATCCCTAGAAGAGGTTGCCTTCCAGTCGACCAACGAAGATTCACTCGACTGACCTGAAGGACTCGACCACGAAGACTCACTCGACCACCAGGAGGCCAAGAGGCACTCTGCACCGCAACGGCCTGTAATTAAGTAGACTTTATGATAGTAAAGGCATTTTATGTGGGGCGTTACCAGTAACGCCCCAGACTTAACTCACCTTAAACCCTCTCCTACGTGGGCTGGCTAGGGTCCTGGCGCACTCTATATAAGCCACCCCCCTCCACAGGCAGAGGGGTTCGGCACCTTGTAATCCATACGTTCATAATCCACTCGACCGCCTCCGGGCTCCGAGACGTAGGGCTGTTACTTCTTCCGAGAAGGGCCTGAACTCGTACATCCTTTGTGCTTACAACCTCTCCATAGCTAGAACCTTGCCTCTCCATACCTACCCCCCACTCTACTGTCAGGCTTAGAACCACGACAGTTGGCGCCCACCTTGGGGCAGGTGTTTTAGCGATTTTTCGGAGAAGTTGCGATTCTTCCGAGTATTTTCATCATGGTGTCTGCTGGAGTTTTGATCGAGGGCCAAGAGATCCGTCTCGGCGCTCTCACCTTCATCGCCGACGACTCCGCATGGCTCCAGGAGGCTCCACTCGACGTGGATGCGCTCCCCGTCCGCGGTGCGACGCATTTTCGCGCATGTGTCCGCGGCGTTCTGCTGCGGCAGCCATCGACCCAGTATCAGTCGGCTCCTCCGTCTTCCACCCTCCCGGTCTCCCGCCAGCGCAAGCGCTCAGGCCGGTCGAGGCTTCAGCGATGGGTGAGTCACGCGGTGGCTCGCCAGTCGACCACTACACAAGTTGCGGCAATCGAGCCCAACGAATCTCTCTACGGCTTGTTCGATCAGTCGACTGGCTCCGGAGAGACTGCATCCGAGTGCGGAAGCAGTGATCCAGCGGCGGAAATCTTGATGGTCGACGGGCCCCACAGCCCTCCTGGCTTCGCCCGCGGTGGTGGAGCAGGCGATGGTGGCGACCCTGCTCGAGGCTACGAAGAGTACCAGCCCGAGCCACTCGACTCTCTGCAAAGAGAAGAGCTTCGCCGCAGGAACGAGGATCCCCTGCGTATTCCCATCGCAGGAGAAACTCCCGAGGCTCGTGCCTTGGAGGAGGCGCGTCTGGCCAATTTGGCCGAGCGCACTCGACTGGAGAACCTTCAGCGAGCACTCGACGAGCGCGCGCGGCAACGAGTTCCCGACACCAGTCGACGCCAACTCTTCCCGCCGACTCAGGTATATCGAACCCCAATTCAGAATTTAGCAGCTGCAACCCGTATAGCAGAGTCCATTCAGCCTTCGCAGTCAGAGGCTGGCAGAGGTTTGCTGCAGATCAGGGATCTGCTCCGGGCAGCAGGAGATCAGAATTCAGCCGTGTCTCAGTCGCGCAACAGAATTCACAGTCGATCTGTCACTGTGAATACGGTTCAGTCGGCTCACAGCCCCAGATCGCCTCCGCGGCGCGAAGGGCGTGAGAATCGGCGAGATCAATATGGCGACAGACTCGACCGAGATGATAGACGTCGAGTGCCCTATTCCCCTCCGAGGGGTGGGTCTTACGCTCCTCGGCAGCCAGATGATAGGCGTCAGTACAGTACAGGGCGTAGGGCTCCAGTTGACCATAGAGAGCCAGGCTTCGACGCGCGATCCATTATCGTGCAAGGGTTGGTCGACCGGAACAGAGCCCATCGAGGCGCACTCGACAGAGATGCGCCTACGAGCAGTCGAGTACATGTTTCTGGTCCTGAATGTTTCAGCAGAGCTATCAGAGCCGCGGTTATCCCCCCCAATTTCAGGCTGGCAACAGGAGTCAGCAAGTTCACTGGTGAGTCCAAGCCTGAAACTTGGCTTGAAGACTACCGAGTGGCAGTTCAGATCGGTGGTGGGAACGACGAGGTGGCCATGAAGCATTTGCCCCTCATGTTGGAAGGTTCTGCCAGGGCATGGTTGACTCAATTACCTCCTAGCAGCATTTACACTTGGGAAGATCTGTCCCGAGTGTTCGTCAGAACGTTTGAAGGGACTTGCAAGCGACCAGCGGGATTGACAGAGTTGCAAGTCTGCGTGAAGAAAACCAATGAGACTCTCAGAGAGTATATTCAGAGGTGGATCACTTTGCACCACACTGTGGAAAATGTCTCTGACCATCAGGCAGTATGCGCCTTCAAAGATGGTGTCAAGAACAGAGAACTGAGTTTGAAATTTGGTCGAACCGGTGACATAACCTTGAGTCGGATGATGGAGATTGCTACCAAGTACGCCAACGGCGAAGAAGAAGACCGACTCCGAAGCGGCAAGCACAAGCCGAATCAGTCGGAAAAAGGAAACACCAGTCGGAAACAGAAGCGGAAGGCTGAACCGGCAGCTCCTGGGGAGGCTCTGGCCATGACTCAAGGAAAGTCTAAGGGGAAACCAAAAGGATCCTGGAACCCCAAGAAGGTGAAGGATAAAGAAGGGAACGACGTGATGGATATGCCGTGCCACATCCACACGAAGAAAGATGAAGAGGGGAATATCATTTACCCAAAGCACACCACTCGCCAATGTCGACTCCTGATCCAGCAGTTTCAGGGAAAACAGTCTAAGGACAAGGAGAAGGAGTCAGACAAAGCCGAAGACAAAGAGGACAGTGAGGGAGGATATCCGCATATCAACTCCACTCTGATGATCTTCGCAGATGTGGAAAGCAGAAGTCGACTGAAAGTGATTAACCGAGAGGTTAACATGGTTGCCCCAGCAAAGGCAAATTATCTGAAGTGGTCTCAAACGCCCATCACATTCGACCAATCTGATCACCCGACTCATATTGCCACCCCTGGGAGGCAAGCTTTGGTGGTCGATCCAATTGTCGAAGGCACTCGACTGACAAAGGTGCTGATGGACGGTGGAAGTGGGCTCAATCTGTTATATGCAGACACGTTGAAAGGTATGGGCATTCCGATGTCCCGACTGGGCACTAGTAACATGAGCTTCCATGGAGTTATACCAGGGAAGAAGGCCGAGTCACTCGGCCAGATAGCTTTGGACGTAGTGTTTGGCGATTCAAAGCATTTTCGCAAAGAAAAGTTGACGTTTGAGGTCGTGGATTTTCAAAGTGCATATCATGCCATTTTGGGGAGGCCAGCCTATGCACGGTTCATGGCTCGACCATGTTACGTGTACCTCAAATTGAAGATGCCCGGTCCCAAAGGTGTGATCACTGTCACCGGTGATAGGAAAAAGGCAGAGGAGTGCTTTCAGAAGGGCTCCAAAATTGCCGATTCCCAAGTGACAGCGGTCGAGTTCGAAGAATACAAGCAAAACGCAGATCAGAGTGACTTGCTGCGATCCAAGAAGCCCGCCACAGAATCTGCATTCCAGTCGTCCGGTGAGACGAAGCCTGTTCACATTCACCCGACCGACCCCGAAGCAGCTCCGACCCGCATCTCCACAACACTCGACCCAAAATAGGAAGAAGCGCTCATCCAGTTCCTCCGTGAGAACTGGGACATTTTTGCATGGAAGCCCGCTGACATGCCAGGTGTTCCCAGGGGACTGGCTGAGCATCGCCTGAGAGTCGACAAGTCTGCAAAACCAGTCAAAGAACATCTTCGGCGGTCCGCCGTCCAGAAGAGAAAGGCCATCGGTGAAGAAGTGGCTCGACTGTTGGCGGCAGGATTTATCCGAGAGATATTCCACTCCGAGTGGCTCGCTAATGTCGTCATGGTTCCTAAGAAGGACAAATCGCTCCGAATGTGCATTGATTTCAAGCACATCAACCGGGCCTTCCCAAAAGATCACTTTCCTCTCCCTCGCATAGATCAAATTGTTGACTCGACCGCGGGATGCGAGAGATTGTCTTTTTTAGATGCTTACTCCGGGTACCACCAGATCCGTCTGTATGGGCCCGATGAAGTAAAAACAGCTTTCATCACTCCATTCGGGTGCTTATGCTATATCACCATGCCATTCGGCCTCAAGAATGCCGGAGCCACATTTATGCGAATGATCCAGAAGTGTCTACTCACTCAAATCAGTCGGAATGTGGAAGCTTATATGGATGATATTGTTGTCAAGTCACGAAAAGGTTCCGACCTGCTCGCTGACCTTGCTGAAACATTTGCCAACCTCAGAAGGTATGATATCAAGCTCAATCCATCAAAGTGCACATTTGGAGTTCCTGGTGGCAAGTTACTCGGTTTTCTCGTTTCCGAACGGGGAATCGACGCCAACCCAGAAAAGATTGGCACTATTCTCCGAATGAAACGCCCTGTGCGAGTGCACGATGTCCAGAAGCTTACTGGATGCTTGGCCGCATTAAGTCGATTCATCTCACGACTCGGTGAAAAGGCATTGCCTCTTTACCGACTGATGAAGAAGGCTGACAAGTTCGAGTGGACTCCAGAAGCTGATGCAGCGTTTGCCGAGCTAAAAGCTCTGCTCTCCACCCAGCCGGTGCTTGCTGCTCCAATCAGCAAAGAGCCTCTGTTGCTCTACATCGCAGCCACAGGACAAGTCGTTAGTACTGTGCTAACGGTCGAGCGGGAAGAAGAAGGAAAAGCTCTCAAAGTTCAGCGCCCAGTGTATTATTTGTCTGAAGTCTTGACTCCATCCAAGCAGAGATATCCTCATTATCAGAAGCTTGTGTATGGAATATACATGACCACAAAGAAGGTTGCTCATTATTTCTCTGACCATTCAATCACAGTCGTCAGCGACGCTCCACTATCAGAGATTTTACACAACAGAGATGCAACTGGTCGAGTGGCAAAATGGGCGATTGAACTTCTTCCCCTTGATATCAAGTTTGAGGCAAAGAAAGCCATTAAGTCCCAGGCAATAGCAGATTTCCTCGCCGAGTGGATCGAACAGCAGCAGCCGACTGAAGTTCACTCAGAGCATTGGACCATGTTTTTCGATGGTTCTAAGATGTTGAATGGTTCCGGTGCTGGGGTTGTCCTGGTTTCTCCCAGAGGACATAAGCTCAGATATGTGCTCCAGATTCACTTTGATTCCTCCAACAATGAGGCAGAATATGAGGCCCTCCTATATGGGTTGCGCATGGCCATTTCACTCGGCGTCCGTCGCCTAATGGTCTATGGGGACTCGGATTTAGTGGTCAATCAGGTGATGAAAGAGTGGGACGTGAGAAGCCCAGCCATGACTGGATACTGCAGTGCAGTGAGGAAGCTGGAGAAAAAGTTCGAGGGGTTGGAGCTCCATCATATACCCCGACTGAAGAATCAAGCAGCTGATGATCTAGCAAAGATAGGTTCCAAGAGAGAAGCCATTCCGAGTGGTGTGTTCTTGGAGCATATACATACTCCGTCAGTCAAAGAAGACCCTTTCACCGAAGAAACTCCGCAGCCTAAGAGCGCCACAGATCCGACTGAAGTGGAAGTCCCAGCAGTGGTCGACTTGATCATGGAGGTTTTGGTGGTCATTCCCGACTGGACGATTCCGTATGTCGCATATATCTTGAGGAAAGAGCTTCCGGAGAATGAGGAAGAGGCTCGACAGATCGTCCGTCGATCTAAAGCCTTTACTGTAATCAAAGGACAATTATACAGAGAAAGTGCGACTGGAGTCGGCCAGAAGTGCATAACGCCAGAAGAAGGTCGACTCATCCTCAATGATATTCACTCAGGGACCTGCGGTCACCATGCGTCCTCTCGGACCATCGTGGCCAAGGCATACCGAGCCGGATTTTACTGGCCCAAGGCGAATGAGATGGCAAAGGAGATAGTGGATAAGTGCGAGGGATGTCAGTTCTACTCGAATATGTCGCACAAGCCTGCGTCAGCTTTGAAGACCATCCCACTCGTCTGGCCTTTTGCAGTTTGGGGGCTGGACATGGTCGGCCCTTTGAGAACAGGACGAAGCGGCTTCACACATGTGCTGGTGGCGGTCGACAAGTTCACCAAGTGGATCGAGGCTAAGCCAATCAAGAGCCTCGACACCGGTACTGCTGTTAGCTTCATCAGGGAACTAATATTCAGATATGGAGTCCTGCACAGCATCATTACGGATAATGGGTCGAACTTTGACTCAGAGGAATTCAGAACCTTCTGCAACTCCCAGGGCACACGGGTCGACTACGCATCAGTCGCCCATCCGCAGTCGAATGGACAAGCAGAGCGAGCTAATGGACTGATTCTCAAGGGACTGAAGCCGCGACTGATGCGTGATCTCAAACACGCGGCTGGAGCTTGGGTCGACGAACTTCCATCTGTACTCTGGGGACTGCGGACCACGCCCAATCGGTCGACCGGAAGAACTCCATTCTTCTTGGTCTATGGAGCTGAAGCAGTCTTGCCGAGTGATCTTCTGCATAATGCTCCTCGAGTCGAAATCTATAACGAAGCAGAAGCTGAACAAGCGCGGCAGGACGCAGTCGACCTTTTGGAGGAAGAAAGGGAGATGGCTCTGATCCGGTCGACCATCTACCAACAAGATCTGCGCCGTTTCCACGCCCGAAATGTGAGAGGTCGAGCCTTCCAGGAAGGGGATTTGGTTCTCCGAGTGGATCAGCACAAACCACACAAGCTTGCTCCTTCTTGGGAAGGCCCCTTCATCGTCACCAAGGTTCTCCACAACGGGGCGTACCGTCTTTACAACGTCGAGCATAATATCGACGAGCCCCGAGCTTGGAACGCGGAGCTACTCCGCCCATTTTACACTTAAGTTTTATCACTCGGATGAGTTGCAATAAAGTACTTCTGTAGTTCATGGGTTTAGAAATAATAGTGTCATCACTTTTTATTTTTGTCCACATAAAAACTCCCCCTCAGTGGGTGACTTAGCCGCGAATCCGTTTCGCCTAAGTTTGTAAAAATCCTACCGAGTGGTGAGCCAGACTCTCACTTGGGGGCTTAGCTGCGAATCCGTTTCGCCTAAGTTTATCAAAATCCTACCGAGTGGTGAGCCAGACTCTCACTTGGGGGCTTAGCTGCGAATCCGTTTCGCCTAAGTTTATCAAAATCCTACCGAGTGGTAAGCCAGCCTTCCACTCGGGGGCTTAGCTGCAGTCCAAGCACTCGCCTAAGTTGTGAAAATCCTACCGAGTGGTAAGCCAGCCTTCCACTCGGGGGCTTAGCTGCAGTCCAAGCACTCGCCTAAGTTTATCAAAATCCTACCGAGTGGTAAGCCAGCCTTCCACTCGGGGGCTTAGCTGCAGTCCAAGCACTCGCCTAAGTTGTGAAAATCCTACCGAGTGGTAAGCCAGTCTTCCACTCGGGGGCTTAGCTGCAGTCCAAGCACTCGCCTAAGTTGTGAAAACCCTACCGAGTGGTAAGCCAGCTTTCCACTCGGAGGCTTAGCTGCGACCTCGTGCTCGCCTAAGTTATCAAAATCCTACCGAGTGAAGAGCAATCCACTCACTCGGGGGCTTAGCTGCAGCTTCGTGCTCGCCTAAGTTTATAAAAATCCTACCGAGTGAAGAGCAATCCTCTCACTCGGGGGCTTAGCTGCAGCTTCGTGCTCGCCTAAGTTTATCAAAATCCTACCGAGTGACGAGCGATCCTCTCACTCGGGGGCTTAGCTGCAGTCCAAGCACTCGCCTAAGTTTATCAAAATCCTACCGAGTGGTAAGCCAGCCTTCCACTCGGAGGCTTAGCTGCAGCCTCGTGCTCGCCTAAGTTACAAAAATCCTACCGAGTGAAGAGCGACCCTCTCACTCGGAGGCTTAGCTGCAGTCCAAGCGCTCGCTTAAGCACAGGCACCTTGCTTTGAATCTGCATAAGACATTTTGAGCCAAAGGCAATCATATTCAAGCGCCAAATTCAAGTTTGAATCGATATTTAAAGGAACCGAAAGTGCTCAGGCGTCAAGCCTGTTAAAGTTTGTCGGTTACAGTTCCACTCGGCATACCGAGGCAAATTTAAAGAGTCGAGCCAGAAGAAGTTTTTTTTACCCCTCCTGCGGAGGGCTGGAAGGTGCAACGAATTCATCAAGGTCAATTCCGTCGGCGATCCGAGTGGCAGCTGCAAGGAAAGTCTCCATAAAGGACCTGAAGTCGTGCTTCTTGGTATTGGCCACCCGAAGGGCCGCCAGCTTCTCCTCTCGTGCATCTTTGCAGTGGACTCGGGCCAGACACAGAGCGACATCTGCACCACAGCGAGCCGAGGACTTCTTCCACTCTTGCACTCGACCAGGGATCGTGTTCAAGCGGGCCATCAGTGACTCAAGGTCATTCTGAAGTGTCTCCTCAGGCCAGAGCGTCGAGTCGATGCGAGATGTGGCGGCCTTCAGCCTTGCGAGATAGTCCACGACAGCTGCAACACGAGACTCCAGTCGGAAGACATCCATGGCAACTTCGTCGTTCACTGGAGAATTGACGGGGTCAAGGTTTGGCTCCAGTCGGCTGGTTTCTTCTTCAAAGTTTTGACAAAATTCTGCAAGGATGATCACTAAGTCAAGGGGATAGTCGAATGGAAAAAGCCACAATTGGAAATATTTGCCAAACATGGAGGTTTACCTTCAAGCATAAGAAACAGCTTCTTGGCAAGGCCACTCAGGAAAGCCTCCAGTTCAGTTTTCTTCTCAGTCAATTTGCTGACTTGGTCGGTCAGGGCAGCTTTATCAGTTTTCAGTCGACTGACCTCCTTGTTGGCAATCCCAAGAGCAGCTTTCAGATTGGTATTGTCTTGTTCGAGCTTGGTGACTGAAGCTAACTTCTCGTCAGCCAGCTTGATCTTCTCGGCTAGCTCAAGGTCTTTCTTCTGCTGGGCCTCCCTTACCTTACCTGCAAGTTACAGCAAGATCAGATTTTGAAACAAGCAAGGGGAAAAGCAGTCGTCAGGGTCTCACCAAACATACCTTCGGTCTCCTCCTTTGCCTTTGTCTGTTTCTCCTGAACCAGCTTCAAGCTCAGCTCGACTTGAGTATGTTTCTGTTCCAGCTCTGAGTAGCAAGCCACAAGATCACAAGAGTTCTGCGAAGAACCAATCGACTAAATGTCAAAAATAATTCACTTTCGAGTGAAAAAGGGAAAAACACACGTTTCTAAGACTACAGCCGAATACAAGCATTCGGCCGTAGTCTCGGGGACTACACCCAATGGGTGCACTCAGCGTGCCCCCACTAATCCCGTTGAAGACAAAGTCGACCAGTCGACCTCAAAAAAAATGCATTCTCTAAGACTGTGATCAACTGCAAGCAGTCGACCACAGTCTCGGGGACTACACCCAGTGGGTGCACTCAGCGTGCCCCCACCGGTTTGTGAAATCCAGTCGACATAGTCGACTGAAAGAAAAATTGACATCATAAAGCCTAAGGCCGACTGCCAGCAGTCGACCTTAGCCTTGGGGACTACACCCAGTGGGTGCACTCAGCGTGCCCCCACCGGTTTGTGAAATCCAGTCGACCAGTCGACTGATGGAAAGATTGGCATCATAAAGCCTAAGGCCGACTGCCAGCAGTCGACCTTAGCCTTGGGGACTACACCCAGCGGGTGCACTCAGCGTGCCCCCGCTAACACGGAGTTTATTCGACACACCCAGTGGATGGCTAATATAAATCCCGGAAAAGAAAAGTTTCTGGTAGCATATCCAACAGAACAAACAGCAGTCGACTGACCTGGACATTGCTTTGGAGGGCAGAGCTGGCGTCATAAGCTGCCTGGCTCGCATCCCGGATGGTCTTCAGCTGCTCCATCATGAGTCCCGCCTGGCGTATTGCCTCCTTCGCTGCACCAGCTTGGTCCTCTGGGACGTGGTGAGTCGTGAAGAGGGAAGGCTGCTGAGCACTCGTCAGTGGATTCGCGAAGGACACTGTGTGTCGAGTGGTGTTCTCTTCCTCCACAGTCAGAGTCTCAGGCGCCGTCACGTCCTGAGGCACCTTACTGGCGGGCGTTTTCCGACTCTTCCTGCGTGCCAGTGGTTCTTCATCCTCGTCGTCGTCAGGAAGATCGATAACAGTATGGGGCGGAACTGCGAAGAAGAATCAGGATCAGAGGTCGCAAGTCAGTCGACTAACAACGGTGTTAAGAATACAATACCTGGGTTCGAAGTTGCCGCATCCTCCATCTCGTGGTCTTCGGCCCGGGCCGAAGTCTCAGAGGTAGCAGCACTGCAACTCCAAAGGATCAGTCGACTAACCTCAGTGTCGACCAAAGATAAAGTTCGCACAGAGTAAGAAAATATGAGCAACACAATTACCCTGATATGGTGGGGATGGACACCTTCATCTTCGGCAGGAGCTTGGCCGGCTTCGATGAGGCCGCCCTGGGCTGCTTCGGCGCCTTTTCAGTCGGCGCCGGAGAGGTGGTCCGAGGGCGCTTGGTCGACTGAGTGGCGGTCCCAACCCCCTTACCACGTTCGGTCGAAGGGTCGTGGACAAGCTTCGACCGCCTTTCTGAGCGCGGTGGAACGACCTCCTCCTCCTCTTCTTCCTCGTCCTCGATGTCGTCTTCATCACCTTCATCATCATCATCGTCGTCATCATCCCCTGCAGCATCAAAATCCCACTCCTCCTCTTCCTGGCTCTCGCCCCCGCTCGCCTCGCCCCCGCTCGCCTCGCCCCCGCTCGCCTCTTCCTCAGTCGAGGCTTGTGCCCCATTGGGCATCGAGTACAGCTCGGTGAAGGCCTAGCAGATGCTCAAACAAGGATCAGTCGACCAGTCGACAGGGTTAACAGAAATGAATACGACAAGGACTCAGTGGAGGGCAGAGCAAGTGTACCTTGTTCGGGTTGCTGTTGTGGTCGAGTGGAGGAATCCTTCTGGCTCCGCGCGGGTTGTCCCTGTTTCCGGTAACGGCTACCATCCATCTTTCCAGAGTGACATCGTCGACTTCTTCTGGATGGACTCTAGTCTCGTCTTCGGGCCCACAGTACAACCACATGCAGTGGCTCCGGAATTGAAGGGGTTGGATGCGACGCCTGAGGAAGACCTCCAGAAGATCCATGCCCGTCACCCCCTCCCGAACCAACTGCACCACGCGCTCCATCAACATCTTCACGTCGGCTTTCTCCTCCGGAATCAGCTTCAGAGGGGAGGGCTTGTTCACTCGGTCCATGGTAAACGGAGGGAGTCCACTCGACTGCCCTGGCGTCGACTGGACCTGGCAGTAGAACCAAGTCGACTGCCAGCCTCTGACGGACTCGGGAAAGCTCATGGGCGGGAAGGTGCTATTATTCCTCACTTGAATCCCCAGGCCCCCACGCGTTTGGACGACTCGGGTCTTCTCGTCACCTGGGCTAGCCTTCTTCACGGTCTGAGAGCGACACGTGAAGATACGTTTGAACAAACCCCAGTGCGGTCGGCAGCCCAAGAAACCCTCACACATGGACACGAATGCAGCAAGATAGGCAATGGAGTTTGGGGTAAAGTGGTGGAGCTGCGCTCCAAAGAAATTCAAGAAGCCACGGAAGAAAATGCTTGGTGGCAAGGAAAACCCACGATCAACATGAGTGGCCAGGAGCACGCACTCACCCTCTTCTGGCTGTGGCTGCCACTCCTTCCCCGGCAACCTCGCAGCTCCGTGAGGGATCAAGCCCTCGTTGGCCATGTCGAGGAGGTCCTTCTCCGTGATAGTCGACTGGATCCAGTCTCCTTGGACCCAGCCTTTCGGCAGGCGGGATCTGGACGAGGACCCTCTGCGGCTGGTGGATCTCCCCTTCGCCTTCTCCGATGCCGACGCCTTCTTGGCACGCTCCAGCGCCGCCGTCTTCTCCTTGGCCATGGTCACCGGGGAGATGCGCGAAGGAAAGTGGTGCGGAGGTGAGAGCGAGCACGCTGAGCAGAGAGGAAGGAGGCAGAGGGAGAGAGGGAGAATGCTGAGGCGCAACACAGAAATCCCCGCCGGGCGCATTTATAAGGTCTCTTCCGAGTGGCTGACATGTGGGCCCGGTCGATCTAATCATATCTGGGAGCAGTTATGAGGACTGGATACGTGGCGAAAAAGGCGGCGCGGAAATCGAGGCGTCTATGCCCCGTCCCATCCGAACGCCGCGGTCTCCCCCGCTTCGCGCGCGCCCCCAAATTTCGCACCCCGCGGAATCCGCGAGCAACAAATCAGTCTGTCTGACGCGGTGTTTCCGGCGATCCGTCGCTCGGAGATCGTCGAAGCTCGAAAGATCACTCGACGCAAAAATAGAATGGATCGAGTCGACCGAAGACAAATTGCTCCCCGTCAACGAAGAGATTCTTGATCCAGAACAGCGCACAACTAGAGCGCAAAGGTTAATCGAAAACGACATCAACGCCTTCTTCACTCGAAGCCTCAATCCATTCGGGGGCTAATGATAGGGTTATGTACCTAGGGTAGGGTCATGGACCTGTTCCAAGTAACTTACCCTAGGACATCCCTAGAAGAGGTTGCCTTCCAGTCGACCAATGAAGATTCACTCGACTGACCTGAAGGACTCGACCACGAAGACTCACTCGACCACCAGGAGGCCAAGAGGCACTCTGCACCGCAACGGCCTGTAATTAAGTAGACTTTATGATAGTAAAGGCATTTTATGTGGGGCGTTACCAGTAACGCCCCAGACTTAACTCACCTTAAACCCTCTCCTACGTGGGCTGGCTGGGGTCCTGGCGCACTCTATATAAGCCACCCCCCTCCACAGGCAGAGGGGTTCGGCACCTTGTAATCCATACGTTCATAATCCACTCGACCGCCTCCGGGCTCCGAGACGTAGGGCTGTTACTTCTTCCGAGAAGGGCCTGAACTCGTACATCCTTTGTGCTTACAACCTCTCCATAGCTAGAACCTTGCCTCTCCATACCTACCCCCCACTCTACTGTCAGGCTTAGAACCACGACACCAGTCTCTCCCACTTTAGTCGGAACGGATTCGATGAAAAGGGTCCTTATGAAGGGTAAATAGCAATTGGCATATCACGTTGTGGTCTTGCGTAGGTAAGAAACGTTCTTGCTAGAAACCCATAGCAGCCACGTAAAACATGCAACAACAATTAGAGGACGTCTAACTTGTTTTTGCAGGGTATGCTATGTGATGTGATATGGCCAAAAGGATGTGATGAATGATATATGTGATGTATGAGATTGATCATGTTCTTGTAATAGGATTCACGACTTGCATGTCGATGAGTATGACAACCGGCAGGAGCCATAGGAGTTGTCTTTATTTATTGTATGACCTGCGTGTCATTGAAGAACGCCATGTAAACTACTTTACTTTATTGCTAAACGCGTTAGTCATAGAAGTAGAAGTAGTCATTGGCGTGACAACTTCATGAAGACACGATGATGGAGATCATGATGATGGAGATCATGGTGTCATGCCGGTGACAAGATGATCATGGAGCCCCGAAGATGAAAATCAAAGGAGCTATATGATATTGGCCATATCATGTCACTACTCTATTTGATTGCATGTGATGTTTATCATGTTTATGCATCTTGTTTGCTTAGAACGACGGTAGTAAATAAGATGATCCCTTACAAAATTTCAAGAAGTGTTCTCCCCTAACTGTGCACCGTTGCTACAGTTCGTCGCTTCTAAGCACCACGTGATGATCGGGTGTGATGGATTCTTACGTTCACATACAACGGGTGTAAGACAGTTTTACACAGCGAAAACACTTAGGGTTAACTTGACGAGCCTAGCATGTGCAGACATGGCCTCGGAACACGGAGACCGAAAGGTCGAGCATGAGATGTTCACCGACATTAACTAGTCCGTCTCACGTGATGATCGGACACGGCCTAGTTCACTCGGATCATGTAATCACTTAGATGACTAGAGGGATGTCTATCTGAGTGGGAGTTCATAAGATGAACTTAATTATCCTGAACATAGTCAAAAGACCCTTTGCAAATTATGTCGTAGCTCGCGCTATAGTTCTGCTGTTTAGATATGTTCCTAGAGAAAATTATAGTTGAAAGTTGATAGTAGCGATTATGCGATCAGTAGAAAGCTTATGTCCTTAATGCACCGCTCAGTGTGCTGAACCCCAACGTCGTTTGACGATGTTGCGAACATCGGACATACAAGTTTTGATAACTACGTGATAGTTCAGTTAAATGGTTAAGTAGAGGCACCAAAGACGTTTTCGAAACATCGCGGAACATATGAGATGTTTCGAGGGCAGAAATTGGGATTTCAGGCTCGTGCCCACGTCAAGAGGTATGAGACCTCCGACAATTTTCTTAGCCTACAAACTAAGGGAGAAAAGCTCAATCGTTGAGCTTGTGCTCAGATTGTCTGAGTACAACAAATCACTTGAATCGAGTGGGAGTTGATCTTCCAGATGAGACAGTGATGTTTCCCCAAAGTCATTGCCACCAAGCTGCTAGAGCTCTGTGATGAACTATAACATATCAGGGATAGATATGATGATCCTTGAAATATTCGCGTTGTTTGACACCGCGAAAGTAGAAATCAAGAAGGAGCATCAATTGTTGATGGTTGATGAAACCACTAGTTTCAAGAAGGGCAAGGGAAAGAAGGGATACTTCATGAAACGGCAAATCAGCTGCTGCACCAATGAAGAAACCCGAGGCTGAACCCAAACCCGAGACTAAGTGCTTCTGTAATAAGGGGAACAACCACTGGAGCAGAATTACCCTAGATACTTGGTAGATGAGAAGGCTGGCAAAGTCGATATAAGTATATTGGATATACATTATGTTAATGTGTACTTTACTAGTACTCCTAGTAGCACCAGGGTATTAAGATACCGGTTCGGTTGCTAAGTGTTAGTAACTCGAAATAAAAGGCTACGGAATAAACGGAGACTAACGAAAGGTGAGCTGACGATATATGTTGGAAGTGTATCCAAGTTTGATGTGATCAAACATCGCACGCTCCCTCTACCATCAAGATTAGTATTGAACCTGAATGGTTTATTGAATCTCGATCGTAGTGATACACATTTTCATGCCAAAAGATATAAGATAGTAATGATAGTACCACTTACTTGTGGCACTGCCATGTAAGTCATAATGGTATAAAACGCATGAAGAAGCTCCATGTTGATGGATCTTTGGACTCACTCGTTTTTGAAAAGTTTGAGACGTGCGAACCATGTCTATTGGTGTATATGCATGAAGAAACTCCATGCAAATGGATCGTTCGGACTCACTTAATTTTGAATCACTTGAGATATGCAAATCATACCACATGGGCAAGATGACTGAAAAGCCTCATTTTCAGTAAGATGGAACAAGATAGCAACTTGTTGTAAGTAACACATTTTGATGTGTGCAGTCGAATGAGTGCTGAGGCATGCAGTGAATATCATTATGTTCTTACTTCACAGATGATTCGAGTAAATGTTGAGTATATTTACTTGATGAAACACAAGTCTGAATTATTGAATGGTTCAAGTAATTTCAGAGTGAAGTAGCAGATCATTGTGACAAGAGGATAAAATGTCTATGATATGATCATAGAGATGAATATCTGAGTTACGAGTTTTTGCACACAATTAAGACATTGTGGAAATTGTTTCGCAATTAATACTGCCTGGAACACCATAATGTGATGGTGTGTCCGAACATCATAGTTGCACCCTATTGGATATGGTGCGTACCATGATGTCTCTTATCGAATTACCACTATCGTTCATGGGTTAGGCATTAGAGACAACCACATTCACTTAAAATAGGGCACCACATAATTCCGTTGAGATGACACCGTATGAATTATGGTTTAGAGAAACCTAAGTTGTCGTTTCTTGAAAGTTTGGGGCTGCGACGCTTATGTGGAAAAGTTTCAGGATTGATAAGCTCGAACCCAAAGCGGATAAAATGCATCTTCATAGGACACCCAAAACAGTTGGGTATACCTCCTGTCTCAGATCCGAAAGCAATAAGGGATTGTTTCGAGAATCAGGTCCTTTCTCGAGGAAAAGTTTCTCTCGAAAGAATTGAGTGGGAGGATGGTGGAAACTTGATGAGGTTATTGAACCGTCTCTTCAACTAGTGTGTGGCAGGGCACAGGAAGTTGTTCCTGTGGCACCTACACCAATTGAAGTGGAAGCTTATGATATTGATCATGAAACTTCGGATCAAGTCACTCCCAAACCTCGTAGGATGACAAGGATGCGTACTACTTCAGAATGGTACGTAATCCTGTCTTGAAGGTCATGTTGCTAGACAACAATGAACCTACGAGCTATGGAGAAGCGACGGTGGGCCCAAATTCCAACAAATGGTTAGAAGCCATGAAATCCGAGATAGGATCCATGTATCAGAACAAAGCATGGACTTTGGTGGACTTGCCCGATGATCGGCAAGCCATTGAGATAAATGGATCTTTAAGAAGAAGACAAACGTGGACGGTAATGTCACCGTCCATGAAGCTCGACTTGTGGCGAAGAGTTTTTTCACAAGTTCAAGGAGTTGACTACGATGAGATTTTCTCATCCGTAGCGATGCTTAAAGTCCGTCGGATTCATGTTAGCATTAGCTGTATTTATGAAATCTGGCAGATGGATGTCAAAACGAGTTTCCTTACCGGTTTTTCGTGAGGAAAGGTTGTATGTAATACAATCAGAAAGTTTTTGTCGATCCTAAGGATGCTAAAAGGTATGCTGGCTCCAGCGATCCTTCTAAGAACTGGAGTAGGCATCTCGGAGTTGGAATGTACGTTTTGATAAGATGATCAATGATTTTGGGTCTATACAAAGTTTATGATAAACTTGTATTTCCAAAGAAGTGAGTGGGAGCACTATAGAATTTCTGATGAGTATATGTTGTTGACATATTGTTGATCAGAAATGATGTAGAATTTCTAGAAAGCATATAGGGTTATTTGAAAGGTGTTTTTCAATGGAAAGCCTGGATTAAGCTACTTGAACATTGAGCATCAAGATCTATAAGGATAGATCGAAATGCTTAATAATACTTTCAAATGAGCACATACCTTGACATGATCTTGAAGGTGTTCAAGAAGGACCAGTCAAAGAAGGAGTTCTTGCCTGAGTTGTAAGGTACGAAGTTAAGACTTAAAGCTCGACCTCGGCAGAATAGGGAGAAAGGACGAAGGTCGTCCCCTATACTTAAGACATAGGCTCTACAATATGCCATGCTGAGTACCGCACCTGAAGTGTGCCTTGCCATGAGTCAGTCAAGGGGTACAAGAGTGATCCATGAATGGATCATAGGACAGCGGTCAAAGTTATCCTTAGTAACTAGTGGACTAAGGAATTTTCTCGGTTATGGAGGTGATAAAGAGTTCGTCGTAAAGGGTTACGTCGATGCAAGCTTGACACCTATCCGGATAGCTCTGAGTAGAGATACCGGATACATATAATGGAGCAACAACTTAGAATAGCTCCAAGTAGAACAGTTATTTGGAACAACTCCAAATAGAGCGTGGTAGCTGCATCTAGGAGATGACATAGAGATTTGTAAAGCACACACGGATCTGAAAGGTTCAGACCCGTTGACTAAAACCTCTCTCACAAGCAACATGATCAAACATAAAACTCATTGAGTGTTAATCACATAGTGATGTGAGCTAGACTACTGACTCTAGTAAACTCTTGGGTATTAGTCACATGGCGATGTGACCTGTGAGTGTTAATCACATGGCGATGTGAACTAGATTATTGACTCTAGTGCAAGTGGGAAACTGTTGGAAATATGCCCTAGAGGCAATAATAAAAGTATTATTATATTTCCTTGTTCATGATAATTGTCTTTTATTCATGCTATAACTGTATTATCCGGAAATCGTAATACACGTGTGAATACATAGACCACAATATGTCCCTAGTGAGCCTCTAGTTGACTAGCTCGTTGTGATCAACAGATAGTCATGGTTTCCTGGCTATGGACATTGGATGTCGTTGATAACGGGATCACATCATTAGGAGAATGATGTGATGGACAAGACCCAATCCTAAGCTTAGCACAAAGATCGTGTAGTTCGTTTGCTAGAGCTTTGCCAATGTCAAGTATCTCTTCCTTTGACCATGAGATCGTGTAACTCCTGGATACCGTAGGAGTGCCTTGGGTGTATCAAACGTCACAACGTAACTGGGTGACTATAAAGGTACACTACAGGTATCTCCGAAAGTATCTATTGTTTTATGCGGATCGAGACTGGGATTTGTCACTCCGTGTAAACGGAGAGGTATCTCTGGGCCCACTCGGTAGGACATCATCATATGCGCAATGTGACCAAGGAGTTGATCACGGGATGATGTGTTACGGAACGAGTAAAGTGACTTGCCGGTAACGAGATTGAACAAGGTATCGGTATACCGACGATCGAATCTCGGGCAAGTAACATACCGCTAGACAAAGGGAATTGTATACGGGATCGATTGAGTCCTTGACATCGTGGTTCATCCGATGAGATCATCGTGGAACATGTGGGAGCCAACATGGGTATCCAGATCCCGCTGTTGGTTATTGACCGGAGAACGTCTCGGTCATGTCTGCATGTCTCCCGAACCCGTAGGGTCTACACACTTAAGGTTCGATGACGCTAGGGTTATAAAGGAAGCTTGTATGTGGTAACCGAATGTTGTTCGGAGTCCCGGATGAGATCCCGGACGTCACGAGGAGTTCCGGAATGGTCCGGAGGTAAAGATTTATATATAGGAAGTCCTGTTTCGGCCATCGGGACAGGTTTCGGGGTTATCGGTATTGTACCGGGACCACCGGAAGGGTCCCGGGGGCCCACCGGGTGGGGCCACCTGCCCCGGGGGGCCACATGGGCTGTAGGGGGTGCGCCTTGGCCTACATGGGCCAAGGGCACCAGCCCCAAGAGGCCCATGCGCCTGGGGAAACCCTAAAGGAAGAGTCCCAGCAGGGGAAGGCACCTCCTAGGTGCCTTGGGGGGGGAGGACTCCTCCCCTGGCCGCCGCCCCCTTGGAGATTGGATCTCCTAGGGGCTGGCGCACCCCCCCCCTTGGGATCCCTATATATAGTGGGGTAGGAGGGCCTCCCAAACATACCTTATGCCTTTGGTGCAGCCCCTCCCTCTCTCCCAAGTTCTCCTCCTCTTCTCCCATGGTGCTTGGCGAAGCCCTGCGTGATTGCCACGCTCCTCCACCACCACCACGCCGTTGTGCTGCTGTTGGATGGAGTCTTCCTCAACCTCTCCCTCTCTCCTTGTTGGATCAAGGCGTGGGAGACGTCACCGGGTTGTACGTGTGTTGAACGCGGAGGTGCCGTCCGTTCGGCACTTGATCATCGGTGATCTGAATCACGACGAGTACGACTCCATCAACCCCGTTCACTCGAACGCTTCCGCTTAGCGATCTACAAGGGTATGTAGATGCAAACTCTCCTCTCTTTCTACTCGTTGCTGGTCTCTCCATAGATAGATCTTGGTGATTCGTAGGAAAAATTTTGAATTTCTGCTACGTTGCCCAACAAAATCCACCTCCGAAGGAGAAGGTAGATCCGGTGAAAGCGAAGCGCACTCTGGCTGCCCTGAAAAAACCAGCAAAGTCTCCGCCGAAAGGCAACTATGACCGCATTATTGAAAAGTCATTTGTCGAAGCGGAGCGGTCGAGAAGTACTGTCAGTGATCAAAGGTTAAAAGAACGATGAGCTGGGAAAAAATTCCCCAGCTCGGCGAACAAGCGAACCAATCATGCCCCCCGCTCAAGGTGCCTACTAATGATCCGAGGATGGTGCCCAGTTATAGCAATCTTGGAGATTACCTGCCCGACAATGTACATTATGAGTTCTTGGAGGTGGAGGAACACAAATACGAGTACGGCAAGCCTCTCGTCAAAGATGAAAGATCTCTAACAATGATGATGCGAAGATTCCATGATTGGTACATGAAAACTTGTAGAGAGTCTGGGGGAGGAATACTTTGACGCTGAGAGTTAGAGAGAAGCATGACCTCGTTGGGATTGAACTGTTGAATGTTCCATTTGAGGAGTTCTTCCAGTTTTTCAGTCAAAAGGCCCTCGATAAAGCAACGGCCACTTGCTACTGTCTGTAAGTAGTACTACTTATGTCATTAAGTCTCTCTATATAGGTCAGCTCTTTCATTGCATGTATTTATAATTATCCTCACTATATTATGCAGATTGAAGATCGCCGAATTGAAGAAAAGACAAATCGGAGATATTGGGTTCATTAACACAAATCTCATAGATGCAACTGAGGTTAAATATCATGCCGAAGATACCGAGGCCAACTTGCTACGATCGTTGGTGATAAATGAAAACAAAGATATAATACTCTCTCCTTACAACTTCAAGTGAGTGTTACTGTCTTGTGCATATTTGGTTTCCCTTATTAGTCCAGGTTATAGTAATGTAATTGATGAGTTATGCATGCGTGCGCAGGTTCCACTATATTCTCCTAGAGATTAAGCTTGAGCAGGGACTAGTAACCATCTTAGACTTGAGACTAAAAGATCCCCAGGAGTATGCGGACATGACTCAAATGCTCGAGAAGTAAGTTAAATCGATCATTATCCACCATATCAGCAACTTTGTTCATTTCCTGATATATCAAGTAATTGTTTGCTTTGTCTGGCAGGGTTTGGAGAAAATTCACCAAAAAAGCTTCGGGACTGCCAAAGAAGCTGCAATTTAGACACCCGAAAGTAAGTACTATAGTAACATGTTCTGCGCATCTCCTAGTGATTCAAGCGCTAGTTTCATCAATACCATTTGGCATGCTTGCTTATCAGTTTGATTAACCTCTATTTCTTGTAAAGTGGTTGTGGCAGGAGGCGCGGAACCATCCGCCACACGACCTGTGAACGAGGGTACTCTGACGAACAATATGAAGTGCGTAAGCAATAATATTCACAATTTTATTTTATTACCATCATTTGTGTTGAGTTTCATTTATTCATATATATATATATATATATATATATATATATATATATATATATATATATATATATATATATATATATATATATGTATGTATTGACCCACTTGTTCAAATTAGATGTTTCGGATGCGCGATGAACTCCTAGCACCAGATCGTATGCGAGCAATTCAAGAGGAATTGGCGGCATTCTTCCTTGACCACGTGATCGCTGAAGACGGAGAATACTATGTGGACCCTGTGTTCATATATAATTAGGAGATTATATTGTAAGAGATAATTATTGTATATATGTAGCCGGTAGTGTCGGATAGATATACGAGAACTTGTTGTTCGACCAATCTCTCGGAGAAGGAGAGGTGGTCGATATCACGTCTCTCTGTATGCATATGTTCATGACGATCTTCTGTTTCCTTTATTTGCTTACTAGCTAGCGTGTCTAGTCCTCTCTATATATACGTATATATAGCGTCGTCCAAGCAAGGACATAAGAGAGGACACTTCTCTCTATTAATTAGCTAGCTAACACAATATATGAAACACCTAAATTAAACCCCCAAAACCCCCAACCCCCCCCCCCCCCTCCTTCAAAAAACAAAAAAACAAAAAACCCAACCCCTGAAATGCTAACGCGTGGATGCTTATTGGTCCCGGTTGGTGCCTCCAATCGGGACCAAAGGCCCTCCTGCCTGGGCTCGGTGCACCGGCCACCTAGAGACCCATCTGTCCCGATTCGTGTAAGAACCGGGACTAAAGGGTTAGGGCATTAGTAACGACCCTTTAGTCCCGGTTCACAAACCAGGACAAAAGGCCCTTATCAACCGGGACGAATGGGGGTTTTCTACCAGTGCTTACTCATGAACACGTAGCAAAGGATATCTTATTCTGGACGAGATCGGAGATACGAGTAGTCCTGGATACAAATATTGGAATCTCGTTCCAAGTAACAATCGGCAGACGACATGTCGACCTAGGCA
This sequence comes from Triticum aestivum, assembly GCF_018294505.1. Classification (NCBI taxonomy): domain Eukaryota; kingdom Viridiplantae; phylum Streptophyta; class Magnoliopsida; order Poales; family Poaceae; genus Triticum; species Triticum aestivum. Next base: position 625,064,977 of record NC_057812.1, on the reverse strand, counting down.
GTACTATGCAGTATATATAACGGTGCAGCACGTACGCCTTGGACGTTCTAAAATCCAAACCCACCGCCGAGAAAACAAACGAGCAAACCAACATATCTCGCCGACCATGCTAGCCTCCGATCCGATCAGCGACCAACCATGGCCGGCATGAAGCTTCCGCCGCCGCCCACGCGCTCGACGATCACCACCACGGCGAGCGCCGGCTCCCACGAGCTCAAGGTGGAGGGCTACTCCGTGACCAAGCTGCTCGTCGACGGTGAGCACATCGAGTCCAGCAAGTTCAAGGCGGCCGGCCACGACTTTCAGATCTGCTACTACCCGAACAAGTGTTGTTGCAACATTGGGGCAACCCTAGCTACCTCTCCCTCTCACGGCTGGACGGAGGTAGAAGAAGACACAAGACACAAGAAATTCCGGGCCGGCGCACGAACGCCGCCGTGGGCGCATGCACGCCCTAATCTTTCCTCTCCTTTACAATGTCTACATGGCTGGCTCCAACTCAACCAACCAATACACCGGGGGTGGGTTTTATACCCAACACGCACACACACAGCCAGGCAACAACTTGCCCGGCTCTTATGCACACGACTTGCTCCACTACATGCACTCACGCACTAATAGCTGACTTGATCACCCATGATCCACATGACCCGGACCTGCCTCTCCGCAGATCCCTACAGCCACGCTACACACACCAACAAACTAGTTCGCTACAGCTGCACACACGACGCACACCAACGAACTAGCTAGCTACTGCACACACGCTACACACGGCCGGTCACCACAGACCTGGCACGTACGCGCACACTCGCCGGTTACCACGGACCTGAGCATGGCTTATTCCCATCATTCATGCCCTAAGCCATGATCCGCCGTCACCGCAGTTGGTGCAGCTTCCATCGTTGTCGTCGTCACGGCCGCGGACTCGACCTGGCGCACTGACGGCCTTGATTTCCTCGAGCTCGAACTCGACTCCGGGCACTGCCATTACAACGTACACGGGGGGTTTTATACCCAGAGACGCGCCGGGCACGCACCCACGTCCCAGCCCACGTCGAGCACCCGTCCCGCCCGCTCTGCCCGCGCCCCCTCCGACATGCACGCACACGTCTGGGCGCGGCGAGCCCGCGATGGACCAGCTCAACACGCACACCCCCGCTCGCCAACGGCCACCCTACACCACGGTCCCGCCGCGCCTGACACGCCCGGCGCGCGCCCATACACGCGCCTGACGCATCCGACACGAGCGCCGCGGCTCTGTGCCACGCGCCTCCACCGTTGTCGCGCCGAGCCACCGCGGCGCGCTCATCGTGTCGTCATCGTCGTTGAAGCCGCCACCACGCAGGTCCTCCACGGCCTCCTCACCGTGCCGCCGCAGCCACCATGCAGCGCCTCGGTGGCCTCCGCGGTCGCCGCACGTACGACGTTATCGCCCGCCGCCTCCGCCACGCGCCATGACAACTACAGCACCGCCCTCCTCCAGAGGCCGACACATGGCCCAGAGCTCCATCGTGCAGCCGCTGGCGAGTGCTGCCACGCCTCCGGCATGGCACGCACGCCCAAGACACAAAGCTCTGATACCAAATGTTGTTGCAACATTGGGGCAACCCTAGCTACCTCTCCCTCTCACGGCTGGACGGAGGTAGAAGAAGACACAAGACACAAGAAATTCCGGGCCGGCGCACGAACGCCGCCGTGGGCGCACGCACGCCCTAATCTTTCCTCTCCTTTACAATGTCTACATGGCTGGCTCCAACTCAACCAACCAATACACCGAGGGTGGGTTTTATACCCAACACGCACACACACAGCCAGGCAACAACCTGCCCGGCTCTTATGCACACGACTTGCTCCACTACATGCACTCACGCACTAATAGCTGACTTGATCACCCATGATCCACATGACCCAGACCTGCCTCTCCGCAGATCCCTACAGCCACGCTACACACACCAACAAACTAGTTTGCTACAGCCGCACACACGACGCACACCAACGAACTAGCTAGCTACTGCCAGCCATGCTACTGCACACACGCTACACATGGCCGGTCGCCACAGACCTGGCACGTACGCGCACACTCGTCGGTTACCACGGACCTGAGCATGGCTTATTCCCATCAACAAGTACCCGAAGAAGGACTGCAACGCCGGGAGAATTTCAGCCCCTCCCGGAGCGCAGATGCTCCACGCCGGGAGCAATGCCACCATCTCATTCTTCCTCAAGTTGGCCGGCGGCAGCAAGGGCAAGGACGTCCGCGCCGAGTTCCGGTTCAGCCTGGTCCCTCGCCACGGCGGCGAGCCTGCAGCACCGGGGGCGCCGGCGAAGGTCCGGTTTGCTGGTGAGCGCCACGTGGTGACGTTCCCGCGCAAGCACAATGGCGTTGAGTACTGGGGCCTGAAGATCTCGAAGAAGGAGCTCGAGAAGTCGTCGGAGTACCTCTGGGACGACTCCTTCGTCGTGCGGTGCGAGATCTCCGTCGTCGAGAAGCAGATCATGAGAAGCCATGACTTCACGGTTTGCCGCTGCAAGGATGACTTGTGCAAACGCCGTCATATGACGGGCGCCTCACTGGTCAAGGATGTAATCGTCAACTACTTTCTTAGGTGTATCGGTATATAAAATTCCTAAAACCTAAAAAGTGCTCGGGGGCTCGTTTGTCTTACAGAGCACACGCGCTCAATCAACGTCGGATCTGATCACGCTGGAGGGTGAAAACTGCCGAACGGATATACAGCGGTGGAGGGCCCCACATCTCTCTCTCTCTCTCTCTCTCTCTCTCTCTCATTGACCCACACGTAGTCTGGGATCAGAGGGCGGAGTGAGCGGTGCTGTGTAGTTTCACCATCACCCAAATCCGTCGCCACCGCGGCGGAACCGCCGGAGTTTGGGAGGCGCGAGAGTGGACCCCACATGCATGGCTGCAGAGCCTCTGTTCCTCATCTCTCTCCTTCGAAGCAGGGCGGAGGAGGGTGACGGTCGCCAACGACGATGAGTTTATTCCGGCAAGCTGGAAGGGGGTTCTCCGATCAAAATCAGTGGTGAGCATCGTCTACCTCGTCTTTTCATGCGCTTCTTTACTGGACGCCCCGGGGGAGGTTCTGTGATAGGGTAGTGTCGATTTCACAAGGGAGGGGGCATCGGGGGGTCGAATTTTGTTATGTGATACACCACGCGCGCCGGCGGACGGATTTTTGGTTGCAAGGGACGAGCATTTTCTGACATTTTTGGGGTAATGGGATGTGGCTCTGCGGGGTTCGAAATAGGAGTGGCGAGTTGATGTCTTCAGTTCACCATGATTGATTTGTCTGCCATTGTGCATCTGCATATCTGCAGCGGATGTACAAGTACAACACCTCCAGGCTGAGCTGGATTGCCATGGAGCGACCAACGTCATCCGCCGCACCAGCGCTCTCTCCACGAGCGACCCACGGACACCGGCGAATGCTCCCGTCCAGCTCCTGGCTCAGCTTCTTCATCCTCGCTTCCAACTAGTGCAGCCGACATGGTGTCAGCGTTCGTACTTCTAGGTGTACAACACAACTCCGCCTCGGTCCTACTAGTCCGCGAACCTCGTAGTGCAGCAGCTCCTCGACCGCGTGCACCCTCTGCATGCGCCGCCGAGAAACCTGCAAGCTCCAGCCTACCTACTTCTCCTCATGGTAGGCGCGCACCAACTGCTCGATGAAATGCCCAGCTAAATTAAAGTTGGAAGGAAGAAGAGGATTGCCACATCGAAATAGGAGTGGCGAGTTGATGTCTTGGAGTTATAGTCATGTAGGTGCCTCACTTTTTATCCGCTGATACTTCTGATTTTTGTTGTCTTAGAATAATTTTTACTGAAACCATGTTTTGCCTAATTGACTACAACAATTGTATTACTGAAAACAGAGGCAGGCTAGGCGTATTTGTTGATTGTTCTCGAAGCAACGGCAGCAACAATTGTTTACTTGCAACTTTTGTATTACATACTGAAATGTTTTTGGAATAATGAAAAATATAAATGAATGCAGACCCACTGGTCGTTCCGACTGAAAGATGGTGCACATCAGCCTCCAGAAGCAGGGGAGGTGCTAGAATTCGACATGGAGGGGAGGTGCTAAAACAGTATGCATGCATGATACATGTGGTCATGTTCTTCGTCCACTAAAGCCTAGTACCGTACTGTCAAGTTGCATAATCATTCCAGGGCTGAGTTGCTGGATGGAGAAATGAAACTTGTATAGTTATCTTATATGATGTCTAATTTTTTCAAACAAATAAAATAGACTGAAAGATCTAAATTGTTGACATGTACTGCTATGACCATTAGATGGTTTGCTGGTCCTTCTCTACTTGTTATGTAGATATACTTGTATTTTTCTGCACAGACTTCTCAAGGCTTGTCTTTTTTGTACTACACATAACTGATTGCTTTAGTGTTTTTGCAAAGGCTCAATCATGAGTTACCTGACATGTACATATCTCATCTAAAACTTTTTTTCTACTGTTTTTCGCTAGTTAGTTGCCTGAGATGGTTCCAAAACTTGCTAGTAGAGATATGTACACATAAATACTTTTCCTTGAAGAATCAAGATCGTGCATATCACCTTATGTGGGGAGGGTGTGGTGTTCCTTTTTCAGCATAGATTCATATACCTTTCTTTTAGTCTAGGTTTCACATATGCCCTTTTCTGCTAGCTTTGTTCCATATGGTTTTGTTCAGTTTAACTTGTTTTTCCTACTTGATTTTACTTAGTTGCCTGAGACGGCTCAAAACTAGAAGCGGGAGATGGCACAGTGACACCACCTTCATTCGTCTCCATGAGGTAAATCCCTTCTCTTCTCCATGAGGTTTGAACTACATTTTTGGGCACGACAAACCATTGCTTTGCCTCGAAGTCGGCGTTACCTTGGCGATGTTTAAGAGGGTTGCAGGGTGGATAGTTACCAGGTAGAGGCTACTAGTTGCCAGATATGCGGGCATGGGTTGCCAAATCTGCGGCTTTTTGAGCTTGGCATTAGTGTAGTTCCCCCCTTTTTAACAAAACTTGCATAATAATTGATTAGTACTTGCTTGTTTTTGCTTTTCAAGTTGCCTAATGTTTGTTACTTAGTTGCCCGACTTGGTTCATAATTTGCATTTATTGGTTTTGTTACTTGCGTGGCTTTGAGTTTTACCAAAATTTGGCCAATACTCTATCGATAGTTGCCTCAGTTAACACATGAACTTTGCTCGTGTGTTATTTTTCCTTCACATTTTCGTCATATGGTTCAGGACTTGCTAGTTCCTTCTAGTTAGTGTTCTCTAATTTTCATACAAGCCAGCTGAATATGCATTTATGGTGATGTTTTTTTTCTGGTGGGAAAAATGGGTGGGACGAGCAAATGTGCAATTTGGGAAGAACAACCTGCCGCTGCTCCTGACCATAATTCATCTCCTTCCACTAAAGAGCAACAAATAGATGAGGAATACAGCAAGTTGCGGGTAAGCTCCCCCCCCTTTGTTTAAACATCCACATGGTTTTTTTCCGGCACCTCACACACATATATCGAAGTTCACAAACACAACACACATATGATCACTTGGACTAAAATCCAAGGGTTAGAACCATGCACTTGACACATAACAAGCAAGTTGAACACAAATGATGGGTCACATAAAAATGTTAGGCACAGACCTAGGGGGAGGGGGAGGGGGTTGCGTGTCAGGAAAATCACACGTGTAGAACAAGCAAGTCACATTCAAATGTCAAGCAAGTAACACACCCCATACTAGCAAGTCACATACTCAACACTAGCTAGAATTAAGCTCTTTTTATTTTCCCATTTTCAAAACACCCACATGGTTTGTTTGACATTTTCAGTAGGACTTGCTTGACATTTGAATGTGACTTGCTAGTGTTAAGTATGCGACTTGCCTGTTGTGTTTTAGGCAAACTCTATGACTTTTGCATGTTTCTGAATGTGTGATTTACCTGACACATACGATCCTGCTCCGAAGCTTAGTTCCATACCATCTAGGGGTATCAAGTGTTTCTTGATTACCCTTTTTGCATTTGGACTTGCCTAAAAAAACATCAGTACTTGCCTACAACATTTGCTAGAGATGCTGGCGCCACTGGCCCAGGGATTCACTCTCGAGAGCTTGTGCTTTTTTTCCGCGCAAAAACTTGCCCAACACATGAAAGATAGTTGCTAGAGATGCTGGCGCGAGTTTCCCATCCACTCCCGAGGGTTGGTGAAGTCTCGCAACTCACACAATTAGCTAAAACAATCATGCATAAACTTGTTGCCAGTGAAGCCACACACAGAAGGCAGTCAACCAACAGTAACTGAATAATCAAGTTCGACACCAGATATAGGATAGATATTCATACTCAATCAGGCAACACCACACACATTTGTCAGGCAACTCACACCATTAGCACAAGCAAGCCACACAACCTTTTTTCATATCAACATGCATGGTACAACCCACAAAAATTATCCTATATCAAGTCAAAACTGAAAAGGATGTCAAGTCAAAAGCTCAAGGTTTTTATGCACACTTAGAAGCTTCGCTAGCCACTCCCCGATAAAGCTTTGCACAACCACAAAATATATCAAATTTGTTTAATCTTGCTTTTCTTGCCAATAGTTCTTTTTGCTAAAACTTATATGCATTTTGTCTACATCTCGGCAGTACTTTGACTAAAAACTTTGTATGGCATTTTTCGTGAAACTTACACAAGAAGCTTTCACATGCAAATAGGCTTTACCAGGTAAAATCTTGCTCCCCAGCCACCACCATGTCGTTTCAATACACCACCATGTTGCCTACATCTCAGCGTTTTGCATGTTACTTGGTTAACACAAGTGCGGGTCTACATAGGGATTCAGATTGCACTTGCCTTGATGATTGTTCCCACTTTTTTTGCCTTCGTAAACATGACCTCGTTTTGTTGATTGTCATGAAGTTGTTCGAAAATAGAATAGTTTGTTGCACACATCCACCCAGGGAGTTGTATGTTACACATCCACCCAGGTAGGAAAAGAATCGGGATGCTTTTTTTGTGCAGAGGACTCGCTTGTTCGTTGTACTAATGTTGCCTAAAGCAAACAGTAGCAGTTGCTTTCTTTCCTTTCTATTTTTCCCACGTCATAAAATGTCACAACTTGCTTACACAGTGGCAGTAAGTTTCCTAAAGGATTCCAACCAAGTTGTTTTAGATCCATATACAAGGTTCCTTAGTTCTTATTTCTCCCCACGTCACACAACTGACATAACTTGCTTACATAGCGGCAGTAAGTTGCCTAAAAGATACACTTCAAGTTGCTCTTTGTCATCTATATACAAGTTGTTTTTCCAGAACTTTATCTTTTTAATTTCTTCATCTGAACCACAAAAATTGACACAACGTCCTGTTTACAAAGTTGCAATATGTTGGCTCAAAGATACCCATCAACATGAGTAGTCAGCCATATAACACATTCGTTTTAAAAATGACCAAATTTGCTTATACCATGCAGTAACTCGCCTAATAGACACCCGACAAGTTGCTTCCGCATCCCATATATAAGTTCCTTTTAGTTAAACCATATCCTTTTGCTTTTTTGACACATTACTAACCACAAAATCCATATATCTACTAGTGATTTATCATTTGTTGTACTTTTTCTTTCTCTTGCATGAGAGTACACAAAAACATCCAAAAAGGACACACCATACATATATCTATGAAGTTATGTGTTTTCATTTTCGTTTTGTATTTTTTGCAGGACCCATAAAAAATAAACCTTTTCAAGCTATCAAAGTAATGCCCAAGGAAACCTCTACTAGCTACCATTAGCTACTCTCTGGGTAATTTCTCACCCCTACTCTAAGACTTGGCTGTTTTACTATCTAGATAATCTAGTGCTTTTCAAAACAAATTCACTAAAACTTGCGTAAGGGAACTTTAGTGCTTGACTATAGTTAGTTCCAACAGTGACAACAAACAACAAAAAGTTTGCTTAATGGATAGCACTGTTTTTTTTGTTTAAACAAACCAACTACTTTTGCCTACAATTTTCTTTTTTTAGAGCCTGACATGTCAGCACATGACAAAGAATTTAACCAATTTTTTGATTTTTAAATCATAGCACTGATTTTTGCTTGAACAACCCAATTACTTTCATCTACACTTTTCTTTTTTTAGAGCCCAGCAGGTCAGTACATGTCAACAAAATCTACATATGTTTTGCTTAATGGTATCAATACATTTGCTAGCAACCTCACTACTTGTCTATAGTTTTTGGGATGGGTACATTTGTTGCTCACTTCAACCCAATTTCTTGCTTAAAAGTATTCAAGTTTTTATTTCTGCACTACCTGACAACTCTTGCTCACAATCTTTCTATTTCTGCACATAATGTTTTCTAGCACCCATGAGCACACCGCGAGTTGCTCACTGAAACACTTTTTTTGCCTAAATAACCCCTATAAGTTGCTGCTTTTTAATTTCTAACACACTTGTTCCAAAACAAATCTAAGGAAAAACAAGAGTGGTCAGGTTAGTACATGACAATAAATCTATAAATTTTTGCTTAATAGTAGCAATGAATTTGCTTAAACGGCCTCACAACCATCCTAGAGTTTTTCTAGGGGACACATGACTTGATCACTTCAAGCCTTTTTTTTGCTTAAAAGGTCTCAATTAGTTACTCGCATCCTTTTTTTGCACATTAAGCCTCTAGCACCCTGGAGAACACATGAGTTGCTCGCTGGTAACACTATTTTTGCGTAAACAAAGCGTACAAGTTGTTGCTTTTCTATTCTAACACTTCTGGTTCAAAAGAAAATCTATGGAAAACAAGAGGGGTTTCTCTAGATGTACAACAAAACCAGTAGTTAGCAGAATTAGATTATTCCTGCCTACAAAAAGCACTATAGCTGCTCACCTTTCCTCCCTTTCCCTATGTTTTTATTGCAACAGAGCGCAGTACAAAACATTGCAGGAGATTACAACCATGACGAACAAAGGTGAGAAAAATCACACTTTTCTCTCTTGATCTCTTTTTTGGCTGTAGATTTGTAGATCAATTTCTTCAGTTTTCAACCTCTAATGGCGCAACCATTGCAGTCCTTCTGATGGGGTGGAAGAAGAAAGAAGAGGGAGAAGAAGAAGGGTGTGGGGACAGCTGGGGACCGAAGAAGAAAGGAGGGAGGGGCAATATTTTGGTGAAGCACGTGAAGGGAGGGAGAGAAGCTGGGTGGACGGAGGGACGTGGGAGACGGTCAACCCTTTCCTCTCCAAATATGGACTGAGGGGGACCAAAACATACCAAATATGGGAGGCTGCCAGGGGGCACTAGCGGGCACACGTTTGCCCGCTAGACGCGTCTTTGATTTGTCTGCCATTATGCATCTACAGATCTGCAGCGGATGTACAAGTACAAGACCTCCAGGCTGAGCTGGATTGCCATGGAGCGACCAACGTCATCCGCCGCACCAGCGCTCTCTCCACGAGCGACCCACGGACACCGACGAATGCTCCCGTCCAGCTCCTGGCTCAGCTTCTTCATCCTCGCTTCCAACTAGTGCAGCCCACACGGTGTCAGCGTACGTACTGCTAGGTGTACAACACAACTCCTCCTCGGTCCTAATAGTCCGCGAACCTCAAAGTGCAGCAGCTCCTCGACCGCGTGCACCCTCTGCATGCGCCGCCGAGAGACCTGCAAGCTCCAGCCTACCTACTTCTCCTCATGGTAGGCGCGCACCAACTGCTCGATGAAATGCCCATCTAAATTAAAGTTGGAAGGAAGAAGATGATTGCCACATCGAAATAGGAGTGGCGAGTTGATGTCTTGGAGTTGTAGTCATGTAGGTGCCTCACTTTTTATCCGCTGATACTTCTGATTTTTGTTGTCTTAGTATAATTTTTACTGAAACCATGTGTTTGCCTGATTGACTAAAACAATTGTATTACTGAAAACAGAGGCAGGCTAGGCGTATTTGTTGATTGTTCTCGAAGCAACGGCAGCAACAATTGTTTACTTGCAACTTTTGTATTACATACTGAAATGTTTTTGAAATAATGAGAAATATAAATGAATGCAGACCCACTAGCCGTTCCGACTGAAAGATGGTGCACATCAGCCTCCAGAAGCAGGGGAGGTGCTAGAATTCGACATGGAGGGGAGGTGCTAAAACAGTATGCATGCATGATGCATGTGGTCATGCTCTTCGTTCACTAAAGCCTAGTACCATACTGTCAAGTTGCATAATCATTCCAGGGCTGAGTTGCTGGATGGAGAAATGAAACTTGTATAGTTATCTTAAATGATGTCTAATTTTTTCAAACAAAGAAAATAGATTGAAAGATCTAAATTGTTGACATGTATTGCTATGACCATTAGATGGTTTGCTGGTCCTTCTCTACTTGTTATGTAGATATACTTGTATTTTTCTGCACAGACTTCTCAAGGCTTGTCTTTTTTGTACTACACATAGCTGATTGCTTTAGTGTTTTTGCAAAGGCTCAATCATGAGTTACCTGACATGTACATATGTCATCTAAAACTTTTGTTCTACTATTTATTCGCTAGTTAGTTGCCTGAGATGGTTCCAAAACTTGCTAGTAGAGATATGTACACAAAAATACTTTTCCTTGAAGAATCAAGATCGTGCATGTCACCTTATGTGGGGAGAGTGTGGTGTTCCTTTTTCAGCATAGATTCATATACCTTTCTTTTAGTCTAGGTTTCACATATGCCCTTTTCTGCTAGCTTTGTTCCATATGGTTTTGTTCAGTTTAACTTGTTTTTCCTACTTGATTTTACTTAGTTGCCTGAGACGGCTCAAAACTAGAAGCGGGAGATGGCACAGTGACACCACCTTCGTTCGTCTCCATGAGGTAAATCCCTTCTCTTCTCCATGAGGTTTGAACTACTTTTTTGGGCACGACAAACCATTGCTCTGCCTCGAAGTCGGCATTACCTTGGCGATGTTTAAGAGGGTTCCGGGGTGGATAGTTGCCAGGTAGGGGCTACTAGTTGCCAGATATGCGGGCATGGGTTGCCAAATCTGCGGCTTTTTGAGCTTGGCACTAGTGTGGTTCCCCCTTTTTAACAAAACTTGCATAATAATTGATTAGTAGTTGCTTGTTTTTGCTTTTCAAGTTGCCTAATGTTTGTTACTTAGTTGCCCGACTTGGTTTATAATTGGCATTTATTGGTTTTGTTACTTGCGTGGCTTTGAGTTTTACCAAAATTTGGCCAATACTCTATCGGTAGTTGCCTCAGTTAACACATGAACTTTACTCGTGTGTTATTTTTCCTTCACATTTCCGTCATATGGTTCAGGACTTGCTAGTTCCTTCTAGTTAGTGTTCTCGAATTTTCATACAAGCCAGCTGAATATGCATTTATGGTGATGTTTTTTTTTTCTTTTTTGGTGGGAAAAATGGCTGGGACGAGCAAAAACGCAATTTGGGAAGAACAACCTGTCGCTGCTCCTGACCATAATTCATCTGCTGACCATGATTCATCTCCTTCCATTAAAGAGCAACAAACAGATGAGGAATACAACAAGCTGCGGGTAAGCTCCCCCTTTGTTTAAACATCCACATGGTTTTTTTTCGGCACCTCACACACATATATCGAAGTTCACAAACACAACACACATATGATCACTTGGACTAAAATCCAGGGGTTAGAACCATGCACTTGACACATAACAAGCAAGTTGAACACAAATGATGGGTCACATACAAATGTTAGGCACAGACCTAGGGGGAGGGGGAGGGGGTTGCATGTCAGGAAAATCACACATGTAGAACAAGCAAGTCACATTCAAATGTCAAGCAAGTAACACACCCCATACTAGCAAGTCACATACTCAACACTAGCTGGAATTAAGCTCTTTTTATTTTCCCATTTTCAAAACACCCACATGGTTTGTTTGACATTTTTAGTAGGACTTGCTTGACATTTGAATGTGACTTGCTAGTGTTAAGTATGCGACTTGCCTATTGTGTTTTAGGCAAACTCTATGACTTCTGCATGTTTCTGAATGTGTGATTTACCTGACACATACCATCCTGCTCCGAAGCTTAGTTCCATACTATCTAGGGGTGTCAAGTGTTTCTTGATTAAGCTTTTTGCATTTGGACTTGTCTAGAAAAACATCAATACTTGCCTACAACATTTGCTAGAGATGATAGCGCCACTGGCCCAGGGATTCATTCCCGAGAGCTTGTGCTTTTTTTCCGCGCAAAAACTTGCCCAACACATGATAGATAGTTGCTAGAGATGCTGGCGCGAGTTGCCCATCCACTCCCGAGAGTTGGTGAAGTCTCGCAACTCACACAATTAGCTGAAACAATCATGCATAAACTTGTTGCCAGTGAAGCCACACACAGAAGGCAGTCAACCAACAGTAACTGAATAATCAAGTTCGACACCAGATATAGGATAGATATTCATACTCAATCAGGCAACACCACACACATTTGTCAGGCAACTCACACCATTAGCACAAGCAAGCCACACAACCTTTTTTCATATCAACATGCATGGTACAACCCACAAAAAATATCCTATATCAAGTCAAAACTGAAAAGGATGTCAAGTCAAAAGCTCAAGGTTTTTATGCACACTTAGAAGCTTCGCCAGCCACTCCCCGATAAAGCTTTGCACAACCACAAAATATATCAAATTTGTTTAATCTTGCCTTTCTTGCCAACAGTTCTTTTTTCCTGAAACTTATATGCATTTTGTCTACATCTCGGCAGTACTTTGACTAAAAACTTTGTATGGCATTTTTCGTGAAACTTACACAAGAAGCTTTCACATGCAAATAGGCTTTACCAGGTAAAATCTTGCTCCCCAGCCACCACCATGTCATTTCAATACACCACCATGTTCCCTACATCTCAGCGTTTTGCATGTTACTTGGTTAACACATGTGCGGGTCTACATAGGGATTCAGATTGCACTTGCCTTGATGATTGTTCCCACTTTTTTTGCCTTCATAAACATGACCTCGTTTTGTTGATTGTCATGAAGTTGTTCGAAAATAGAATAGTTTGTTGCACACATCCACCCAGGGAGTTACACATTCACCCAGGTAGGAAAAGATTCGGGATGCTTTTTTTGTGCAGAGGACTTGCTTGTTCGTTGTACTGATGTTGCCTAAAGCAAACAGTAGCAGTTGCTTTCTTTCTTTTCTATTTTTCCCACGTCATAAAATGTCACAACTTGCTTAGACAGTGGCAGTAAGTTTCCTAAAGGATTCCAACCAAGTTGTTTTAGATCCATATACAAGGTTCCTTAGTTCTTATTTCTCCCCACATCACACAACTGACATAACTTGCTTACATAGCGGCAGTAAGTTGCCTAAAAGATACCCTTCAAGTTGCTCTTTGTCATCTATATACAAGTTGTTTTTCTAGAACTTTATCTTTTTAATTTCTTCGTCTGAACCACAAAAATTGACACAACGTCCTGTTTACAAAGTTGCAAGATGTTGGCTCAAAGATACCCATCAACATGAGTAGTCAGCCATATAACACATTCGTTTTAAAAATGACCAAATTAGCTTATACCATGCAGTAACTTGCCTAATAGACACCCGACAAGTTGCTTCCGCGTCCCATATATAAGTTCCTTTTAGTTAAACCATATCCTTTTGCTTTTTTGACACATTACTAACCACAAAATCCATATATCTACTAGTGATTTCTCATTTTTTGTACTTTTTCTTTCTCTTGCATGAGAGTACACAAAAACATCCAAAAAGGACACACCATACATATATCTATGAAGTTATGTGTTTTCATTTTCGTTTTGTATTTTTTGCAGGATCCATAAAAAATAAACATTTTCAAGCTATCAAAGTAATGCCCAAGGAAACCTCTACTAGCTACCATTAGCTACTCTCTGGGTAATTTCTCACCCCCTACTCTAAGACTTAGCTGTTTTACTATCTAGATAATCTAGTGCTTTTCAAAACAAATTCATTAAAACTTGCGTAAGGGAACTTTAGTGCTTGACTATAGTTAGTTCCAACAGTGACAACAAACAACAAAAAGTTTGCTTAATGGATAGCACTATTTTTTTGTTTAAACAAACCAACTACTTTTGCCTACAATTTTCTTTTTTTAGAGCCTGACATGTCAGCACATGACAAAGAATTTAACCAATTTTTTATTTTTAAATCATAGCACTGATTTTTGTTTGAACAACCCAATTACTTTCATCTACACTTTTCTTTTTTTAGAGCCCAGCAGGTGAGTACATGTCAACAAAATCTACACATGTTTTGCTTAATGGTATCAATAGATTTGCTAACAACCTCACTACTTGTCTATAGTTTTAGGGGGGTACATTTGTTGCTCACTTCAACCCAATTTCTTGCTTAAAAGTATTCAAGTTTTTATTTCTGCACTACCTGACAACTCTTGCTCACAATCTTTCTATTTCTGCACATAATGTTTTCTAGCACCCATGAGCACACCGCGAGTTGCTCATTGAAACACTTTTTTTTTGCCTAAATAACCCCTATAAGTTGCTGCTTTTTAATTTCTAACACACTTGTTCCAAAACAAATCTAAGGAAAAACAAGAGTGGTCAGGTTAGTACATGACAATAAATCTATAAATTTTTGCTTAATAGTAGCAATGAATTTGCTTAAACGGCCTCACAACCATCCTAGAATTTTTCTAGGGGACACATGATTTGATCACTTCAAGCCTCTTTTTTTTGCTTAAAAGGTCTCAATAGTTACTCGCATCTTTTTTTTTGCACATTAAGCCTCTAGCACCCTGGAGAACACATGAGTTGCTCGCTAGTAACACTGTTTTTGTGTAAACAAAGCGTACAAGTTGTTGCTTTTCTATTCTAACACTTCTGGTTCAAAATAAAATCTATGGAAAACAAGAGGGGTTTCTCTAGATGTACAACAAAACCAGTAGTTAGTAGAATTAGATTATTCCTGCCTACAAAAAGCACTATAGCTGCTCACCTTTCCTCCCTTTCCCTATGTTTTTATTGCAACAGAGCACAGTACAAAACATTGTAGGAGATTACAACCATGACGAACAAAGGTGAGAAAAAAATCACACTTTTCTCTCTTGATCTCTTTTTTGGCTGTAGATTTGTAGATCAATTTCTTCAGTTTTCAACCTCTAATGGCGCAACCATTGCAGTCCTTCTGATGGGGTGGAAGAAGAAAGAAGAGGGAGAAGAAGAAGGGTGTGGGGACAGCTGGGGACCGAAGAAGAAAGGAGGGAGGGGCAATATTTTGGTGAAGCACATGAAGGGAGGGAGAGAAGCTGGGTGGACGGAGGGACGTGGGAGACGGTCAACCCTTTCCTCTCCAAATCTGGACTGAGGGGGACCAAAACATACCAAATATGGGAGGCTACCAGGGGGCACTAGCGGGCACACGTTTGCCCGCTAGACGCGTCCTATAAAATTACGTCTTATGGGGGGCTCATACATATTATTCAAACCATAGTTTCGATTTTAAAATTGTAATGATTTTTGTGTCACTATATAATTGAGGTGCATTAGCTTGAACTGTAGTGTCGTGAATTCTTTACATACTGAATGTTTTACAAAACTGCTCTTTATTTATTGATACGTACGCCATATTCTTTTCTGGTAAACTACAATGTTATAGATTTGTACAATGATTCTCTAGTTTTACGTACTTGTATGACCTCAATTGGGTGTAGGGATTGGACAACTACTGAGGGGTTGGTTTTCGGATCTAGCCAATACCCGCTTCTGCGCGGCTTCAAGGGGGTGCACCCGGCCACACAACTGGCCAACCGGGCCTCACCTACTTCTTACTCTCCCAGGCAAACGCCACGTAAAACCCAAGCGAGACCGGCGTTCGGGGGGCCCTTATAAGCTAAAGTCTAGTCAATACTGCTTATTTTTCTGATTTAAACGAAAGCACATTAGTATTTTGTTCATACTCCCTCTATTTCTTTTTACTTTGCATATAAGCTTTTTCTTAAGCCAAACTGTGTAAAGTTGGACCAAGATTATATTCGAAAAAATATCAACATTCAAAGTATCAATTAGTATCATTAGAAACACCATGGAATTAGTTTTCATATTGTATATCTTTAGTATTGTAGATGTTGGTATTTTTAATATGGTCAAACTTTAAGAAGATTGACTTAAGAAAAATCTTATGTGGAGCAAAAAGAAACGAATCAGATACCATGTAAAGCCAGTCTGAAGGTGCCTTTCTTGCTTTTGCAACATCATGTGCCCTACCTCGCCTCTCGCGGGAAGGCTCCCGAACTGACCTCTCTCTCACACACACACTCGTTCCCATCCCAAAACCCTACTCCTATGAACCGAGGCGATAGTTGTTGCCGCTCCTTCACTCAACCGTCACGCCTCATCAGCGCGGTGTTGATCCTCACCCCTACCCCTCATTGGTCAACCCCACACGTGTTCGAATGTTCTCCATCTATGACGGCCATGGCAGAACGTGCATATTCAGGAGGCCGACATCTTGAGTGAGGGAGAAGGGGAGTCCTTCAACACCAACCATAGTGTAAACACAAGCTGGTGGCTTATAGTGTTATCCCAAAGAACCATGCGGCCTGGGCTTCTATCCAAAATTTTGGCCCATTCTACAAGCCAAGATTAAGGATTTCTTCTCCGATTTCCACTCGCTTACACTACACCACAACACTACATCTCGACAGACACGTTGGTCGGGAATACAAGTTTCTCCAACAGACAGTCGTACGGTAAAGACTATTGCCGACCGACAATGTCTGTTGGGGAAAGTCCAGACAGGAAAACCTTTTCCTGACCGACATAGCTTTCCCGACCAACTGCTTGACGGCCATGGAATATCTTTCCCGACCAACAGTCTGTTGGGCCTGCCATGGGCCTTTCCCGACCAACAGTCTGTTGGGGCAACCATGGGCCTTTCCCGACCAACATTCTGTTGGGCCTGGTGTTAGCCTTTCCCAACCGACTGTGAGATAGGGTTTATTTTGCCGACCAACAATCAGATAGGGCTTTTCTTGCCGACCAATAGTTCATCAACATTTTTTTAACCAACCACAACTTTATTTAAAGTATGCTATTGTTTGTTACATACATATAGTTCATGTGTTCTAAGTATAATCACAAAGACACCATACATCAGGCTCACATCAGGTGCACCAAACATTTTTTTATTCCATTAACCATTTGTCACATACATACACTTCAGTCTGTTCTAAACACAACCACCGAGACACCATACATCAGGTTCACAAAAGGACAGGTAAAAGATGCAAGGATGAGACATCAGTTGTACAAAATGAAATCTAAAACATCTAGTTGACGTAGATTGTTGGCTTCATGGTTCCGTGTGAGTGTCATCCTTTTGTTTCCTTCCTACAAAATTTAAACAATTCTCAATTATAATACACTATTAGAAACTAGACTACAGTAGCAAAATTCCAACATAAGGATCAGCACATTCTCAAAAATACAAATAGTAATAAATACAGAGAATTCAATAGCCATGTGTTAACACTAACATTGATCCTCGGCTGAGATCACCCCAGCCGGCTCAACATCTCCATAAGGAGTTCTTAGGTCAGCAAAGGCGTTTGTTTCTTCTGATTAAAAATAAGATAAATTACTCTATTGGCATATCAAAAAAAACTGCAGCACGCATGATCTTGAGGTAGTAGACGCGTTTGAAGCATCTATTTGTGTTTATACAATTATTAATTATGTATTATATAAATCATTCATTTTTCTGCATTTGTAGTATTGTTAACATCTCATTGAGGTCATTTTCACTTTTTGGCATCTGACAACTAATGAGCAATGCTTATCTAGCTATTTAATTTGATTTTCAAGGGCTACAATTGTACAGACTTACTATACAAATTTGTAGATCTTACTAAGACAACTCAAGTAACTAGGCTTAACGATGATGTACTTTCCATAGCAGATGTGTGCAAAGCAGAATTTTTTGTATTATTCTTCCTGAAAGGATATTGACTAGCTGGTGAATACATCCCTTATTTTGACTTTAAATTTCACAAAATAAATAGGATGGATCAAGTTACCTTCACATGCCAGCTCAGGAAAGATGTTTTTCCATCTAGCTACGCTCAAGATAAACGCGCCTGGTCCAATGTGGTAGCTATATATTGCAGTGATGAGATTCCTTGCCCCAAGATTGATTGATGCCCTCACCCAGATATAAGAAATCTTGCTCCACTACCTGCAACGGAAAAAGGGTTTCTTCAGATCCTCACAAACCGAGGTATACATTCATCAAGATCTAGAATTCTTTTAGTTTCTCCTCGATATAATTATTTTAATATTTACATCACCAATAAAACAATACTATATGAAAAGTTTTTATTTTGTATAAAACAAATATGAATTCAAACATCTGCTAATAGTATATGTCGTTGGAAATAAAGATGGTCACACTACATTAATAACACAAGTCCAGGAAATGTTCCAATTCTAGCAGCAACTCCTTTGTTTCTTAAGGAAATCAACAACAAACATAACAATATCATTTCTAATCATAAATAAGTGTCCAGTCAGGTCAAGTAACATATATAGTACCCAAAACAGAAGATGTGAACAAAGGCTAACAAAACAGTGAAAGCGACGCAAACAAGTTTGGATATTGATATACTCAGCCAAATACAATTTAGTGCTGAAAAATTCACCCGTAATTGCTGAAGGGAAACTAAAAAAATGCGAATGTTACGTGCATAGCTTTGCACTGTTAAGGTGATGACACCAGCCCACTTACAAGCATGGCATCAACTATTACTTCACAAGGCAACTGAATTGCTGCACATACAGGAACTATTACTCTACAGGAAACTATCTCCCAATTTCTTGTTCTCCAGTTTGACAGTAATTTGGTTTAGTTAGTTCATCTTTCCAACAGTTTTCAGCTATTAGGAACACCATAACAGCTAAATGATGCCAATAGCATGTATGTCAACCATGCATTATGTTCCAATATAGTATACACACTAGCACAACATAATTTTTCCATTAGATTTGGACGGTTAAGGTCATAGCAGCAGCTTTGTGTACTGCCCACTTATACAAGCATGACAGCTTTATATGGATAGCTTTGCACTGTTTTTGAAAAATCATAGTAATCCAAAACCTCAGTTTTTGAATGCATGGGCAATGAATACTTCAGATTTTGAAAACCATAGTTTTCCTCAGTTTTGACAAAACCATCGATGAGTTTGGCAAGTGATGTTTTGACTAGCTGTGCCTTGCTCAACTATACTCATGGAGCTGATCTGCATGTAGAAACGGCGCGCAATCCATGCATCATGTCATGCACGTCAAATCCCCACCTAGCTACCTGGGGCAAAAAAAATATGCGTGTACGTGCGCCTATATGTGCTTAGAATCGATTGTGTAGCTAGCTTTAGATTGCTGCGTACAACTGGTCCAAACATGTGCGTCGTCTCTGTAGACAAACTAACAACCAAACCTGAAATGCCTAATAATCAGGAGCACTCTGTTGAAAAGAGATAGATAGAGGAATCGGAGGTGGCAATTGCATTTGATCATATTTGGACGTAGACGAGGCAACAAATTCTCTCAGTCTGGTTTAGAAAAAAGAGGTCCCGACCACTTTTTTAGATACCGTAAAAAAACCACAGTATGACAGATACCTTGATATCTGAAACTATAGTATTTATTTTATACAAACACCTCAAAGTATTTAATAGCAAAGGTTTTTCAGAAACCACAGTATTTTCAGAGAACTGCAAAAATACTTTGCATCCAAATGCACCCTTAAGGTCATGAGAACAGCCCAGTTATTCAAGCATGACATTAATTAGCTATTTCTTCACAAGTCAACTGAATAGTTGCATATAAAAGAACTATTACTCTACAAGAAATTAGTAACTCCCAACTTCTTGCTCTTTCATTCAAGAGTACTATGGTTCAGTTAATCTATACAACAACTTTAAGTTATTAGGAATACCAAAATAACTCAAAATTTTCAGTAGCATTCATGTCAACCATATACACAGTAGCGGTGGCCCACTTCTATTTTGTCTCAGTGGGATCTAAAATGGATTGCTGCAAAAAGAGGTTTGTCTATTTAATCTTTGTAACCAGTAAATCTTCTTGTAAATATAAAATTCTAAAAAGTAAGTGATGAAAATTATTTCACCAATTGCGATTGCTTGCAAGAATGGTTCAGTTGGAGAACCAAGATATTAACAGTAGGCGAACCATCATGGAAGAATGACGACATAAAAGTCGAATGCAACATATCCCTATTTTTGTTCTATAAGATAACATGGCCATATGAAAAATATGAACTCTCTTTTTCGCCATATGAAAAAAGAACAAGATAAAGGTCCAATATCAACTAAGCCTGTAGTTTCCTGCTCTCTGATTTGAGAGTAGCATGTTTCACTTCATCACCGAGAAACCAACCCCCATGGGAATAGATTATCTTTTCCAATAAAAGGATCCCCCAATTGACCCCCCCCCCCCCCCCAATTTCATTAAGAGATCAGAGTCCCTTTTGTTCAGATAAGTGACCGAAATTACCTTAGTGACCGGATGACGAAGATGCCCCTTTTGTTCAGACGCCCCATAGAAGAATTCTTGTGATCTTTCAAAGTTGAAACCAAGTATTACTTCTTGCAACTAAATAGAACATAATGTTACAGTATGATATTTTCACAAGGAAACATTTACGAAGTGCTACATGTATTCCGTTTGTACCAAAGAATTAATAGAAAACTGGAGATGTATTTACTAGACAAGCACATAGTCATATATGCCAATCAGAATTAAACAGTGAGGGCATCCAACATTGCTTGCTATCACACATGCATACTTACAGAGGTTCTTCAGAGAGTAAATAGTAGAAGCACCAAGTCGATGTGATGCATGCATATGACTTATGGACATCTTCCGGTGGCCTTTTTGCCCAAACATACTAAAGATTCATTTCCCCTGCAAAAAATAATTTTCAAACTCAACCTGCTAACAACCCTAGAATGCAAACAATGATAGTGATAGAATGTTAGGGTTTGAATTCTACTGCTTCAAGGACTTCTTCTTCCATGAACAAAAGCAGCACAAATTTGTTTTGAAAAGAGATTAAACTTACAACCAAGTAAAAAAAGCTGGTCCACCGGTGGGAGTTGGAATCTACACACACACACACACACAGAACTTACGATGTTGTTTCTGCCATGTATGGCTAGCTCCTGTTATCCTAAAGTGGGGAGAGACTGGGGCACCTACCACCAAGCTCCTAATCACCCGAAGCAGAGGAAGCAGGGGATGGGTGCCTTGGACCTGACCACTGGGAGTGAAGGGACGTTGTCCCACATAGATCTAGCTGGTCTGGGTTGGGGCGGTGGAGCCATGAGAGAGAGGTGAGAGGTGGCATCACCGGGCGCTTGCGTAAGAACAAAAAGCACCGCCGTTGGCACCTGTGTGATGGCAGCGCCGACACAAGCCCACCTAGGCGTGGGAAAATGGCGGCCATGTGGGGATAACGATGGAGGGGTGGGAGGAAGAGGGGAATAGAGTGGTGGCAGCCTCGCTGGACACGTAGCGCCGCGGCCGGCCGGAGAGGGCACCTAGGGCGGCGGTGTGTGTTGTGGATCTGGAGAAAGGGGATAAGGTTTGGAGCGTGAGGTTCGGGGTGAAGGAAAAGAAAAATGGGGGAGGCTTCGCGGGCTGAGCCAAATGTTGGCACTAGAAATTCTGTACACGCGCGCGCATATTTGGGCCGGCCCATTTTAGCTACCCTCAGTTGGTCGGGAATTGTTTGTCGACCGACCATTAGTTGCGTATAAGGTTATTGCCGACCGACAGTTCGTTGCTATATATTTTAGCATTTCCCACCGACAATCGGTCGTTATATACAGGTTTTCCCGACCGATGATCCGTTATAAGTTTTCCCGACCGATAGTCGGCCAGCAATACTGACTTTTGCCAACACACATCGGTAGGGAATTCTGGTGCGTGGTGTAGTGTTAACTGTGACATCTCTTGCATGAACCGGGCCCTAATCATTCTGCTTCCTAAAAGTAACGAGGCGCGATCCTCGGCCGACTTCCGACCCATCTCCCTGGAGAACTGCCCAATAAAAGGTATTGCAAAACTCCTGACCAACCGTCTAAAACCTCTAATCCCTCTCCTGGTCCACGCCGATCAAACAGGGTTTATCTCTGGACGAAATATCTCCGAAAACTTCCTCTATGCTGCCGATATTCTCCACTGTTGTTCCAAGCGCAAAGCTCCCACTCTTGTGATCAAACTCGATTTCCGTAAGGCCTTCGACTCTGTTTGCTGGACGTCGCTCCTGCACACGTTAAAGACTAGAGGTTTCCCCGATCGTTGGTGTGGCTGGATTGATGCCCTCCTTGCCACCGGCTCCACTGCCGTTATGCTTAATGGAGTTCCTGGTAGATGGATTCAGTGTAAAAATGGTCTTTGCCAAGGTGATCCGCTCTCCCCCTATCTCTATCATCATTGCAGACATCCTGCAGCAATTAATCATTAAAGCTAACAACGATGGCCTCCTATTTCACCCCCTATGCCCGCATCTACCTTGCCCCGTCTTACAATATGCAGACGATACCCTCATCATTGTCAAGGCCTCTCCAGATGCCACAAAACACCTCAAGGCTATCCTTGATGATTTTGCTGGGGCCACTGGACTCCAAATCAACTTCTCAAAGACGACCTTCATTCCAGTAAACGTTACCCCTGGTGAGGCAGCAACCCTTGCTGCGGACCTAGCCACCGACATCGCCTCCTTCCCACAAACTTACCTTGGTCTTCCTCTCTCCCCGCATAAGTTACCCCCGTCGGCTTTCCAGCCAGTAATAGATCGTTGTGACACTTACCTCACCAGTTGGTGTGCTCTGCTTCTCTCTCGCGGTGGCAAACTTGTTCTTCTTTCTGCCGTACTTGACAATTTACCCACGTACTTTATGCTCTGTTTCTCTCTCCCCGCCCAGGTTATTGAGGCTATCGATGAGCGTAGATGTACCTTTTTCTGGTCTAACGATGAGACTTGCTTCGGAGCAAAATGCTTGGTTGCTTGGGACAAAGTCTGCACTCCTCGAGCAGCAGGTGGTCTAGGTGTTAAGAACTTGCGTGCACAAAATTTTTGTCTACTGCTGAAATTTGCTTACAAATTCCTTCATGCCAACAACCTACCTTGGAAGGACTGGGTCCTCCACCACTCACCTCTCCACATAGGCCTTGGCAAGAACCGCTCCTTTCTTGTTAGGACCATTTTTAAACACCTCCAGAGTTTGAGAGACATCTCCCCTTGCACCGTTAGTAATGGTTGCTCCACCTTCTTTTGGTTAGATCAGTGGCTACAGCCAGAACCACTGGTGTAGTCTTCCCAGCTCTTTTTCCCACCATACAAACCAAAATGCTTTAGTAGCTACTATTTTACAGGATGGGATCGAACTTGCCCTTCGTAATCATTTAACCTCTACTGTGATCGCAGAGCTTGCCTCTCTGATCTCTTTGTTGCAGGATGTTTCACTCTCCCAGGTACCGGACTCTAGGCGGCTACTTAATGGAGATGCCTTCTCTACTCGGGGAGCTTATGCCGCTCTCTCTGCCCAGCTGGCTGACCCGATGCTCTCGGCTATTTGGGACTCAAGAGTCCCAAAGAAAGTAATGATTTTTGGCTGGTTGTTCTACCTTGACCGGTTGAACACTCGGCAGAACCTGTGCAAGAAAACTATCCTGGACTCGGATGTCTGTCCTCGGTGCAACAGCTCGGTGGAGGATCGCGATCATCTCTTCTTCTCGTGCCCAGCTGCTCGCCGGATCTGGCAACGACTTGGGCTCCAGCCGCTCGCCGCGCCCATCGATGGGCTCTTCTCCACCACGCTCCCGCCAGCGGTGGCTGACACCATTCGACCCTTTATGTTGCTCCTCATCTTGTGGTAGATTTGGGATGCTAGGAACAAAAAGGTCTTCCAGACCCTTGAACTCGATGCATCCCAAACTTTACGTGCTATTCTAGATGATCTAATTACCTGGTCTCATCGTCTTAAGACTGAGACGTTAAAAGGACACGCCGGTCTGTGGCGTGACTTCCTCTCCTCCCGCAACTTGTAAACTCTGAGTTCTACCGCTTTTTGAAATATATTCAGGTGGGGAGTCTCTCCCCCCCCCCCCCCCCCCCCCGGTGACCATTTCAAAAAAAAGAACCATGCGGTATAATGGCCATATAGTCATGTAGTGGCTCTCAATAGAAAACAAGCAAACTGCTTATCACTTTTAGGCTCAGTTTGGAGCTTTCTTACCTATATGTTCACATACTTCAGCCTCGTTTGGAACGAGTTTACAGTGCAAGCGGGATGGCAGAAGGGCATGGTAATATTGGAACGACCTCAGTAGGAGTTGGATGTTGTGAAGGTGCAATATTATAAACAAGAACTTTGAAGTTGAAAGCAATTAAGTTGGGCAACGGCCTCGACGGAAGTTAGCAGCCCTCTATATTTCCCCTTGATTGTGGTGGGGGTGAGGAGACCTCTATATTCACTGCATCATGCAAGCTAGAACACCAAAAGATGAAGAACTTGAAGGCATAAACGGATAAATAAGAACACAAAGTAAATTGACAACATAAAGGGTAAGAAAAAGTGAGGTGATGCCCACCAAGCCGACACATGCCCATCCCTCATGGAACAAGACAACCCTCTCCATGGACTAAAGAAGACTAGAATAACCTTGCTTATAGGGTCATTCTACTCTTTCCGATATTAGATATTTCTGCTTTTACATTTTCCTCCTCACTAACAGTATTGGTTGCCATTAGTACAATGTTATGAGACTATAAAAGCCCACATGGTTCACTTGTAAGTCATTTTGCATTTGGAAGAAGAGAGATCTCACTGAAGGTGAAACATATGCTTTGAGATGATCCACTTAGGCATTGGGGCAGAGAAATTTTCTCCGAGCATTGGGTTCGGAGAAAAAAATCATGAGGAGAGCTTACCTTGCATCGGCGAGTTGGTAATTGACATGAGGACTTGCATCGAAGAGATACCGGAGGTCCACCCTCAACTCACCCCCTCTACTTTTACCAACATTCTCACCAAATGATTAATTAATTAATCTTAAGTGTTTTTTCATACTCATATAGATTTACCTACTTTTGTTTTCTTTGGTCTGGATTAGTTCTTTTTTTTTAATTTGTGGCCCCATGAAACAACATCAACTTCTAAAAAAATCCGACATGCCCATTTGGTGCAGAGAAATCACTACTTGATTTTCCTTCAAAGAATGATATTACCAGTCTACCATTGAGGCATACACATAATTGTAAACCGGTGACAATCCAATTGTCATTATACATGTCACGTTATCCGCGCATGGACTTGATGTATTACACATTTATTCCCGATAAAAGGGAATCTTGATTCAAACCTTGAATCAAGATGATATAACCGCAAAGAGGCAACACCAGGCCTCCACATAATAAGAAGACATGCTAAGGCGCAGGAGGGCTGGTCTGTAGATGATGCATGTTGCTCATTTCATTGTTCAGCATTTACCACATACTTTGTTTGTTGAATTATCATCATAGATCAGATGGTAGTTTTAAAAGAACCAAGAAGTTGTAAGGAAACAATAAGTGCTCAGATGAAGTGCTTTCCAAAAGTAATATCGGCCTACCAGCAAACCTCTGAAGAATGTATGTTGAACACTACAGTTAAATCTACTTTTCCTAGTGTTAAACTGTGAGCACGGGCACACGATAACTCTTGATGGCTTTGTAGCGACTAGCTATTCTTCTTGAAGCTTTAATACTGGTTAAAAATAGGTGGACAAAGAGGGTGGATGTGTCACCAGGTGTCAACTGTTGCCCCTTGCCGTTTCAGCATTTGACAAGGTCTGTTCGAAAACATGAGGCTCTTATATTGCCCGGATTTCTCTCATTCCCTTTCCCTCCACCGTCTCTCTCCTCCTCCTTCCGTCGCCGCACCATTTTTGGCCATTCCGAGCTTAATAAGGTATGAAGCTTCTCTCCTTCCTCCCAGTTTCGAGACATGCAAAGTTTTCATACGTCCATGCCGAGCGATGGTGGTCAATCCACCATGAATTGATCCCATTCGGCTGGAGGTATGCTGCTGTTCTGTCCTGGCTCTTTCTCCAAGTAATTTGCGTGTCATGTTGGCGATATTAGCTCCGATGCGTTGCGACGATTTGGAGATTGGGCCTCCAAGAAGTTTCTCTTAGTAATAACGATATCCTCTGTGGTTAGCCGGTACATGAAATTCAAATCAGCTGCATGGATCATCTTGTTTTTGTTATTCTGTACTTCTGAAACATTGCATAGATGACAGAATTTATACAGTTCTCTCCTATATGTCTGTCAGGTTTTCTTCTTCTTCCAATATCGATAATTATCATGATACCTTTGCGTAAACAGGAACAATTAAACTAGTGCTGTGGATGGTTAATTAATCCATATACCATCTGATTATTTCTTACTGCAATAACAAATGGACATCATGCACCTCATGATAGCACTTAAAAAGGATAGATAGCAAGTCAATGGGTCCAATAGGGGGTGCTAGGGGTGTTTGTCAGGTCAGATTGCAGAAAACAAGTATAGAAGAAGCTGTAAACATCCATTCTAAACCCTTTCATCTCTAGGATCAGTGGTTACCATGTCTACAATCAAAATCTGCATTGCTCAAGGTCAACCTCACAGAACAAATCAAAGCTCAGCAAACAGAATTCCCTGCCATTAATTCTGCATTGCACCAATTCTTCTTACACGCCAACGCCACAAAATGATTTGACGAAATCTTGAGAGGCGTGATTCTGGACCATGGTTCAGCCGAACCTATGGTCGACGCCGTACGATTCAACATCCTGCTACATGTGGATCCGCGTCATGCATTGTTTAACATGCAAACAGCTCCCATCATGTATTTTTTAATCAATTATGCACGGATCCTTATGAAAAGTGTCCAGAGATCAATGGTGTCGAGCGTAGGTTCGGCTGAACCATGGTTCCGTATAACATTTTCGTGAAATCTCTGGCTTTGTCTGGCAGCAGGAGCAGCTCATGGCCACACGGCCATCACCGGGGTCGCGAGACGGCAGCAGCGCACGCCCACGAAGCACGAGCGGCAGGCCCACGACGTCGTCGAGCGCGCGCCCGGCCAGCTCCGACCCCCACCTCCTGCCGACGCGCACGAGCCTCCCTCAGCCCCTCCCCGGCATCGGAGCCCGACAAGCCGGTGCCGTCCTTCCTCCGCCCCACCGTCAGCTCGACCCTGCGCAGCGCCTCCCCGTCGTCCTCCACCTCCAGACCGCCCTCCTCCAAGGGCCGCGCCACCACGCCCAAGGGGCTGTCCCCGGCGCACCCAGCGGCGCGCGCTCCAAGTCCGATCGCGCCGAAGCGGTCCCCCGCGCAGCAGCCCGCGAGCTCGCCGCGGCCGATCACGCCCAAGCGACCCCCCGCGCAGCCGGTGAACGCGCCGCGGCCGATCACCCCGGCCATGGACAAGGCCAAGGCCAAGCCGTCCACGTCGCGGTGGTCCGTGGCGTCTCCGAGGCAGCTGATGCAGAAGGCGTCCCACGCCTTCAAGGTCGGCAGGTCCCGCAGCAAGAAGAGCAAGGACCTGGCCGGCCCCGCGGCCGAGGCGGTGGCGTCCGCCAAGGAGTCGTCGGATGCTTCCGGCGAGATCAACGTCGAGACGGCGAGACCCCCTCCCGTGCCGGAGCAGCAGCGCCGCCCCCCTGAAATGACTGCCGCGACACCTCTCGACGTCGTGCAAGGAGAGGTGGTCGTGGAGCCCAACGCTGCCCTACAGGTACTGCAGGAAGCGGCTTCGCGACCGGGAGAAATTGTCAGTAATGAAATCAAGACAGAGGAGGAGGTGAGTCAAGAGGAGGAGGTAATCTCAGAAGAGACGAGAGCAGAAGCAGAGAAGGCGAATGCCATTGACGAGGAGAAGGTGATACCGAAGGAGTCCGTTGAAGCCGTGAAGGTGGATGAGCCGGCGCTAGAAGAGAATCCGCAAGCCGGCAACGTTGAAGGCACACAAAAGGAAGCTGAGAATATTCCAGAGAATGAATTTCCGCCGCCGGCCGCCGTTGTGGAAGAACCATCGAAGGAGGCAGCAACGCCGCTGAACGTGCTGCAAGATGAACCGGCGGCCAGCCCGGTTCAAGAGGAAGCCGTCGTGGAGACCAAGGCCGAGGAGAGGCCACAAGCAGAGCCGGCGAAGCACGAAGATGCCACGAAGCAACCCGAAGCAAGTCTGATCTCTGAAGAACCGAAAGAACAACCCGCCGTCACGCAGAAGCTGGCGGAAGCCGCCGAGGAACCCAAGATGATCGCTGCGTCCAAGGCATCATCGGTGCCGGCGACGTCGCTGGAAGAAGCTCTGGAGGAAGTGGACACGGTGACCAAGGTGGGCACTTCCCGGTCAGAGCCCGTGACACCGGCGAAGCAAGCCATCAACAAGGAGAAGGCGGTGATCGACACGATCCTGAGCGCTTCGGAGCCAACGACGCCGTTGAAAGGAGCCGCCAGGAAGGAAGGGGCGACGTCGTTCATGGGGAAGATTCCGGAGGAGGGTCGGCTGAGTTTCAAGGGGAGCAGGGTGAAGACGGCGATGGAGAAGCGGCCGGAGGAGGCGCATCCCAAGAAGGAGGTGTCGCGGAGCAACGACGTGCTGGAGGAGACCAAGAGCAAGCTGCTGGAGAAGAAGAAGAGCAAGGTGAAGGCGCTGGTGGGGGCGTTCGAGGTCGTCATGGACAGCCCCCGCGCGTCCACGCCGGGCCCGGGCAGATCGGCCCCGAGGTTCTGATTCGGAGGGAAAAGCTCCAGTGGCGACCGTGTGGATTGAAATTTGAATTGTGTGGTGTTCATGGTGCTTTGGGGTATGATACGATGCTATGCCATGTTCTTTTTGTTGGTTATATATATGTTGATCATTGGTATTTGTTGGTCACTGAACTAAAAGGGAACGGCTAGATGTAAGTTGCCTGATTTTCAAATTTGGATTAGTCGATCATTTTAGGCCGTTGCATGCAGATCGAACAATGGGGAGCCCTTCTTCTTCCTCCAGCCGATTTCGTTGCCCAGACCACTGCACCGACCGCGGTGCCAAACCTGCTGCCACCACCACCCACGGCCGGCGGCGCTCATGCGCAGCCCCGCCGCACCGGCCTCCTCCCGACCGGGCCCAAAGCCGTGCTGCTCCACCCCAGGGCAATCCCTCTAGCCCCACCAATGATTGATTTTTCTTTAGCAAACTTGCAGCACCGCCCCACCACCGCTGTTCTTCCGCCCCCGCCCCCACCCTAAGATAGATGATGGGGTAGCCCTCTGCCGAGCCCCTTCCTTCTCCTTCCTTCCCTCCACGGCTCCGCCCTCCTTCCATCTCCTTCCTCCCTTCAAAATCGACTCACCATAATAGCTAAAGTCAGTCTTTCTTTTTTTTCAAGAGTACGGCAATGATGTATCATATTTTTTATAGAAAGAAGCAAAGACAATGTACAAGCCGCCTTATGGTGGATGCGTACACATCCATCCTAGGCACACGCCAAGTCAATCTTCTTTCAAAATTTAGTTACCATAATAGCTAAAGTCGGTCGACTGAAATGTAGCTATTCTGGAATTAAAAGAGAGTTTTTCAAAGGCATTTCAGTGCATCTGAGCTTGGGAACAGACTATTGTAACATCGTTCATACAAAAGTCACCAACGATCAAAATAGTTCGTCACAAGCAACAAAACAATGGAACTAACCATTGCATATTCAAACTATGTGTCGCCGTTTAATTTAAATTGATCAAAATGTTATTGCTCATTTGTTGACCGAGTTGTTGTTTATGCAAAGAAAGTAACCGTGTTTTCTCGATTCGTAGTCGCCACACACCTTTTTCACTATGGATTTATGTCTACATGTATATTAAAACGGTGTACGTAGTTCACGTTATGTGTTGTTTGTATTTTCAAGCTTTTGGTACTGTTTTTGAGAATGTTAATCTTATGATACTAGGTGAGTTCAAGGGGTAAATAACAATATTACATAAATATAAAAGCTTTCGTGCCTCTACTTCTACATCAAAATGATGCAAAGAGTATAGCTGCTTATATATATATTATTCAAATAGGTCGAGGAAACTAAAATAACACAAAAGACAAATGCCTACAACAACTAAAACTACGTCAAATGTTTCTGAATGCATGGTCTATAGCTTTTCCATTTGTAATCATTGTTGAGGAAATGGTTAAATGGTAGTTGCTCGGTTCGCTCGCCGATGGGGATTAATAGGCTAATCAGCCAATTAATTGATTATTCGGGCGATTTATCAGTTTATCGGCTATTCGATGACTCAAGAAGTAGGGATTAATCGGCAGGTTAACTGATTAATCGGATGAATTCTTGAACAGGGTTTGTAATTGGACCAACATTCATGTTTCCGGTGAACATATTTGTTGAAGAACAAATAGGACCAACATTGAACATTCCTGAAGATCCACTTGTGCCTCCCAAGAAGTATGAGCATGAGACCTCATGAGCCTGGAGTGTGCTTGTACCCCATCTCGCTTTCCTCTCCTCTCACCCCCGTCGCTCTCGTGAGCGATTGGCGAGCCTCTAGCCCCAGCTAACCTCACACCAAGCTCTCCTCCCTCCTCCTCCTCCTCCTCGCCGCCATGAGGCGTTGTCACACGAAGCCTGGCCTGCTTTTTACGATGGCCAGGCTCCCCTGCCCCCTCGAGTGGCAGTGATGGCGTGGGTCCCGGCCGCCCGACTAGGGTGTTGTGTTAGCATGGGGCACAACGGTAGGTTTACTGGGGCGATGTTAGGGCGCAACTCTCGCCGGGCTGAGGCGGCTGCTTGGGTTGGTCTCTTGGGGCGGCAGTGTGAAGCCAAATCTAAAATGGCGGCCTCGCTCGGGTGGGTTGGTGGTGGCGACGGCCCTGCTCATGGCGTTGCTCTGGGCCGCGCTGCGGCGTCATGGTGATGATCCTCGCTGAGGTGCGGCCGGTTAGCACGATCGTGGTCGGGATTTGACCAAGATCTGGTTGGATGCTCGGGGGTGGACGGCGGATCTCGTCGTGCATGCCGCTCAGCGTGCGGCGTTGGGACTGGGCGCTGTGGCCGATGTTGGTATGTCGGCAAAGGTTGTGGTGGCGGTGTGATGTCATGCGAGCATGCTCGGGTGGTGGTTCTGGGGTTGCGGCATGCGGGCTCGAGTGACTCGAGGCATCTCGGCACCGATGTGTCGTATTTCAGATCAGCGTCAACCCCGGGCAAGGCATCGTACAAGCTCGGCTGGACCAATGCAAGTGCGCTATGGTCAGGATTTGCTCGATTGCGGCCTCAACAGTCATGGAGGAGTCCCCCCACCGGTCCTCCGGGATTGCATTGGGACGCAGGTGTGGACGCTTCCTACTGTGGAAGCGTGGACACCGACTTGGTGGCTGCTGATGTTGGGCTAGGAGTGGAAGGAGACGCCTTTTGCTCTTACTCCCATGGTTGGAAGGTGAGACACAGTTGGTCGCCGATGCGCATCGGAGATAGGCCCCACCAACAACCGCTTCCCTTATCGTCACCACTCGGACAAGAATCCAAGTCGGTCGAGCTTTCTGCACCCTGTGTTGGAGGCTTTGCCTGGTGACGCACCAACGGCGAGAGGAGGAGGTATGGAGAGGCACAACTCTCGGCGACCTAGTGTCGCTGGAGTCGCCCTTGACCAACATGGGAGATCTTATTATTTTGGATCGGGAGGAGCTTAGTGACAGTCATAAGGGAAATCAGGGACATCGCTCAAGGGAGATCTTTCTTATTCCGGATCAGGAGATGCCTAAGAGCATTTACAACCGGGCACCCCAAACCCGCCTCAAACGCCATGGCGAACGGGCCGACGAGTGACCGGTAAAAAAACGACCCAGACAGGCACCTCAAACGGGTCTCAAACGCCCGGGCTGAACATCACCCCTCATCTCCAGTCCAAATCTGGGCGGATATGGGGAGGCTCGGGCGCGACCGGCGCTTCCGCCACGTTGGATTGACGATGGGGTCCCACAGGAAACACTTCGAAACTCCGCGGTTCGAAGCTCGTCTCCTCCGTCGCACCGATGGCGGCGCCAGGCGCCACTCTGGCATTTAAGCCGACTTCGGCATCGAAACCCTGCCCATCCGCATTTCCCCATCCCGTCCGCTACTGCCGCCACTTTCCAATCGCCTTCCACCACCACTGGTAGGCATGCTCCCACACTGTCGGGTAAGGAGCTACCCATATCTAACGCTGGAGTGCCGGCTGCAGCTCCTTGAGTAGATCCGGGCAAGCCGCGAAGCCCGGATTTCCGCGGGGCTACCTCTGGATGCGGTCAACCCGGAGGAAGAATAGAACGAGGTGGTAGAGGAGGAGGTGGAGGAGGACGCGGAGGACGCGAAGCAGGAGAAGGAGTTGGAGGAGGAGGATGAAGATGACAAGGATGTGGGGCACGTTGGGGACGCGGATCTACAAACGGAGCAACAAGTGATCCTCGATTCCCTCCGGTCGATATCAAAGGTGGAGGCCAAGTACCATCGTCTGCAAGAGGTGGACGCAGAGCATGCTGTGGCAGTCGACGAGATGCACATGTATATGGATGGGGAGAAGGAGCCAGAGCCCTCCTACGCACCCATCAGCCCGGCGCCCGGCACCGACGTCGTTGATATCTCCGACGACAAAGCGTAGTTAGGCTAGCTTGATGTGTGTAGTACGTAAGATTTCTTTTGCATGGTTTGTATGGATTTAGGAGATGAAATAATGAAAGACTCGGATGCATAGCATCAAATATGAGTTGTGACCGGTCAGTGCTCGCGGACGCTATAGTTTGAGTGGCCAGATTTGCCAATCAGGTTGTAGATGCTCTAATGATGGTCATGAGAGAAAATGGGAAGAAGATTGCAATCGCCAAAGAGACGTATCATCAGGGGCGAAGCCAGGATTTAGACATGGGGGGGGGGGGGGCAGACTGACGATAAAGCTAGTTTTTTTTTGCCTCACAAACTACTTAATAGTTTTACATCCGAGTATCATTCATCTTTCTCGGATGTCCCCGAAGGGACTAGTATCATTTATTTTAACTTTGCATAGACACACACAACCTTTTGTGGCTGAAGCAGACTAGACAAAGTTGATAATCAAACTACTCCGAAATATGGCATGAAATGCTACATGTCATATGTACAAATAAGAAAAATCACTGTATAACCAAATAATAGGTTTGAGTGGAAAATCATCACTGGTTCTATTATGTAACTTTGTTGTTGTATTGAAAAAAAGGTCAATATTACATGAATACATACATAGAGAATCAAACCCAACCTGTACTCGTCCCCTCTACTGCTAGGTCGAGGTAGACCGGCTGGTCGTGGTTGGAAGGTGCATGATTTCGAACGATTTCCTGTGCCCGAGCGCGACGCATCACAAATCACACATCTGATGTATAACAAATTAATGATACAAGATGAGAATTCAGAGAAGTAGACAGTGCTGGATTAACCTTGGCTAGATCATTGGCTGCAGGACAAATAATTGGCGAGTGAATTAGCTTGACTTTACGAATCAGATCATGAGAAGGGAGAGCCAAGGCGGGCGGCGGCAAGGGCGCAGGACGGCAACAGCGCAGCGCTAATCAACACACGCGCTAATCATCATCGGGAATAATGCCTAGCGCCCAGGAGACTTTTAATGAAGGCCGATCAACAAATATGGCCTTGGCATGGGTTGTAAACGATTGCTAGTGGGCTTTTACATTGGCCCTTTTTCATTTCTTCATAAATCACGTTGAGTTAGGGGGGGCCAATTACTTCTGTACTTGAATCATATCGCTAATTATCTACGGCCTACTCGATGTTTGCTCGATCGATAGGGGGGGCCAGGCCCCTGCTCGGCCCCCCCCCCCCCCTCCCCCCTTGTCTCCGCCACTGCGTATCATACTTTACATACATCTAGGTATCAGATCCCTCCCATCATAAAGTTGTGTTTTATAATAGTATATTCTACTATTCCCTCTGTCCCGGAATATAAAAACGTTTTTGACATTAGCATAGTATCAAAAACGTTCTTATATTTTGGGACGAAGGAAGTAGTAAACGCCATACTACATTTGCAGTTTTGGTATCCAGCATGTGATGAGAAATGCTTACTTCAAATTTAAAAGTGTGCATGGCGGGAAAAGCACTCTCAACACGTGATAAGTGTGATGGGTAAATGTGAGTCCCAATGGCATCTTCAAGGCAAGATTCGGCTTAACATTCCTGACAACTTACTCCCAGTAGCATGTGCCTCCCTCAAAACTATAAACGACTGCAGCAATGCACCACCACAATCATAATTAAGTATCGATTATCACCTAATGCTGTCAGAAATCATGCTTCCCCATCCTATTAATAACCAACAAATACCGTAGTCCACAACGTCCTACTTACCAGTTACCACTACCAAGTACCAACCCAACTCCGGTTTCTAGCCATGGTGTCGTCCGCTGGGGGAGCGCCGTGGAGCCGGCTGAAGGGGCAGGTTGTGCTGGTGACGGGCGCCTCCTCCGGTCTCGGCCGCGATTTCTGCCTCGACCTGGCGCGTGCCGGCTGCCGGGTCGTCGCCGTCGTGCGCCGCGCTGACCGCCTCCGCTCCCTCTGCGATGAGATCAACGCTTCCCCGGCCGCGGATGCCAGCCAGCCATTGGCGGTGGCCATCGAACTCGACGTTGCCGCCGGAGGGTCCACTGTCGAGGCGGCGGTGCAGAGGGCCTGGGACGCCTTCGGCCGCATTGACGTCTTGATTAACAACGCTGGCCTCCGAGGTAACCCGATTGCTATATGGCGTGCGATTTGTCTATTGGTTTGCTCTTATTTATCCCGCAAAAAAAAAGGTTTGCTCTTATTTAACGGGTCTTATTGTATCTCCAACTGCAGAATACTACTAGCTACAGATGTAAAATAATTTTGGTTAGAATAATGGATCTATGCTTGGATACACCTCCTTTATACTAAAAGTTTGCTAGTTTCATTCAATGCATATAAACGGTTAAGACTAAAACTTACCCTTTCGTAGTAAAAGCTATTTTGTCGATAATTCAAAACCGTGCCCGGAATCATCTTCACCCGATGAACAGTAAAAAAAGATAGCAGAAAAATGGAAAAAATATTATTTATTTTTGTCATCCAAGATGCTCATGTGCGTGATATCCCTACAAAATTTTGGGGGTGTTTGGACATTCGAAGAGCTCGTAGCAAAAAAAAACAGCTCCAAACTGTGTTTTTCAAATGTTTCTCAAACTGCTGGAATTTGTCTTTTTTTGCCACAAGCTTCTCAAATGTCCAAACCTCACCTAATTTTGCACAGACATTACACATAGGAGCATCTCGCACACCAACAGAAAATCAGATTTCTTTGAAAAATATCTATTTTTCGTGATTTTACTGTTTCATCCCTGGGCTCATATGAGCCCGGATGCAGATTAACCGCTTCTGTATTTTGTCTACTTAATTATATTACGTGTACACAGAGAAGATGTGCAAACCAAATATGTGTGGCTAAATGGAATTCATGTACAATTGTTTGAGTACCTAGAAAAATTTTATAAAATAGTTAGCTGAAGTAGTAAAAAAATGAAATATTACACAGACTCCATACATGCATTGGCAATGTACTGTGTGGTGGAACAATAGTGCCACAGAAACAACTCATTGCTCATAAATGGATCAATGAATCAACTGGCAAGTTGGTTGTAACAGTGGCCAATAAACAAAGGAAGCAAATCGAGATACTGGGTGATAAATGAACGCAATATAGAGAGGCTAATATAGTGGGTGTTGATCCCGGGACAACTAGATGGATATGATTGCAGTGGGTTGCGTCGCCAAGTGCTTCTATGCAATTTCGGCTATAGCACCGCTATATCTGATTCGGAGGGCTGCCGTTATTACTATAGTAACGAAGCACAGCTCGAAAAGACTAGCATGTTACCGAATATATTAGATTTGGCGTTTTCAATGGCATGTAAAGAGTGGTGTCCTTGCATATTTCAGGAGGAATACATTCGTCACTGGATTGGCCCGAGGATGACTGGGATAAACTCCACAAGACAAACCTTACCGGATCGTGGCTCGTCGCCAAGCATGTATGTAGGCACATGCGTGATGCCAAGATAAAAGGTTCAGTCATCAACATTTCGTCCGTTGCCGGTCTTCACCGTGGCGATGTGCATGGCAGCACCGGTTACGCATCTTCCAAGGCGGCCGTGCATGCTGTCACCAAGGTACCACCACCATTCCTCGTCAAACGTTTGTTTCGGTAGTGTGTGTTCGTAACAAACTATGTATGTTGATGCAGGTGATGGCCTTGGAGTTAAGACCGTATGGAATTAGAGTGAACTCAATTGCGCCTGGAATCTTCCAGTCGGAGATAACTGCTGCTCTATTGCAAAAGAGATGGTGGAACACCGTTACTTCAAAGATCGTGCCACTTAAAACATATGGCACTACTGATCCGGCACTGACATCGCTAGTTCGTTTTCTAATCCATGAAACGTCATTGTATCTAACTGGCAACATCTTCATCGTAGACGCAGGCCTAACCCTACCTGGTGTTCCATTATTCTCTTCTCTGTAATCCTTTCATTAGATCAACACTGATGTGTGTACTCAGTGCATGAGTGCAACAAGCAATAAGAACATCGAGGAGCTCTTTAGTTACTCGCATCGATTTTTAGATATTTGCTTTTGTGATCCAGTTGAGCCTGTTTGAGGGTATGCAGGCTTTGGGCCATGCTCTTCATCCTGTTTGCTACCCTGCATTGCATCACTCATCATTTCCATTGTTGACATAACAGATCTAGCTAATTAATGATACAGGAACCGATGGCCAGATGAAAGGAAGCAGGCAAGTCGACTGATTAAGGAGAAACCTTGATCTTTCTCTGCTGTTTGGTTGCCTGCATAAGTGATTTAGGGATGAGCACGTGCAAATCATAGTTGTTTGGCTGTGTGCAAATGTGATGATGTGCTCGCCCCTTTTAAATGTAGTGGACTTACCACAACACTACACAACAACACAACAAGAAAGATTAGAAATAAACAGTTGAACACACATCAAATGAGAAGTAATAGGACTAAACATGACAGTACGTTAATATGAGGAGTTTAAAGCCAACAGGGGTGTCGGTGGTAAAACCGGTAGACCTTGGGGTAGGGAATCCTGAGCTATGGATCTCGGATCTATGGGTAACAAGGGGCGAAGGAGACAGGTTCGGGCCCTCTCGAAGAGGTAATACCCTATGTCCTTCTTTGATTGTATTGATGATTGTGTATCGAGTACAAGCTTGATCTACCTCGAGATCGTAAGTAGTGTTCTAACCCTAAGGCTAGGTGGATGTAATTTTAACCGTCCTTCTACATGCTAAACCCCACAGCTTATATAGACGTTGGAGGGTACCTAGGGTTACTCATGGTCGGTTGCCAAATTAGGGATAAACATGCCGACGGACGAAGCTGTCCTTGGAGTACACGTCAAGTCTTCGACAGAGTCCATCTTGATCATGTTGAAGTGTGAGGCATCCGGAGTCCTTCCTTGTGAGTACAGTAGGCCATAAGCTCGGCCCATGGATTGTGGGCCAACTAGGTTGATACCCCTGGTCCAGGACACCGTCAAGGGGCATCTCATGCCCCTGCACAAACTCAGGATGGTGTTCCATAACCAAAACAGACAGTTTAAACACCAACAAACTTCAGTTTTAACACCTACATGTTCAGTGAACTAAATAGACAATAGGACTTCAGAAATTGAAATCAAACAACCCTTGGTAAACGAACTTCTGGCATCTGTATCTGGTGATGGTGGAGGTCTTGGCGCGTAGATCTACAGTGTGAACCCAAGGTTGGAAAGCTTTAACTTGAGGAAGTGGTCGAGAATGATCTTGTGCTTGCAATAGAAGTAGTCCCACCCCCTGCCTAGCACGATCTGGTCCCGAAACATCTCCACCCGCACCCAGTAGTCACACTTCTTGTTCGCCGACTGCTTGACCACGCGAGGGAGAGGGACGTAGATCCATCCCTTCATCAGCGGCTGGAATGTCTTGGGGGTGGCTAGCATGGCGATGTCCTCGACGTCGGCGATTAACATGTACAACCGATGAGCCTCAAGGGGTGCAGGTTCATGGCCTAGCTTTGGACATGCCCCCAGCGTCGGCATAGGCTTGGACATCACCAAAATCCTCCCCAACACCGTCTCCCTCTTGTACCACTCGTTGTGCGGGATCCAGTCGTCACTGATCTCCGGTAGGGGTCCCAATCTAGTAGCCTTGCCACGATGGTAACAGAGACACGAGGTTTTACCCAGGTTCAGGCTCTCGGAGGAGATAAAACCCTATGTCCTGCTTTGTGTTGTATTGATATGGGGTGGAGTACAAAGTACGGGTTGATCTGCCATGAGACCGATGATTTTTCATCTCTAGGATGTGTAAGATGCTATCTCGACTAGCCCAACGCCAGTTTATATGAGTTACAGGAGGCCTAAGAGTACGGGGGTCCTAGTTGGACACGTCGATGGAGAAGAGTCATTGTCTTCTATGTTGCTACTTCTGGAGCTTGCGTTGGTTTTTTCATTGAAGAGGAAATGATGATGCAGCAGAGTAGACGTAAGTATTTCCCTCGGTTAGAGAACCAAGGTATCGATCCAGTAGGAGACAACGCACAAATCACCAATACCTGCACAAACAATCAAACAACTTGCACCCAACACGATAAAGGGGTTGTCAATACCTTCACGGTTACTTGCAAAAGTGAGATCTGATAGAGATAGATGAAACTAAACAAAAGGTAAAGTAATATTGTTGGTATTTTTGGTTTATAGATCGGAAAGTAAAAGATTGCAAAATAGTAGATCGGAAACTTATATGATGGAAAATATTAGATTGGAAACTTATATGATGGAAAATAGACCCGGGGGCCATAGGTTTCACTAGAGGCTTCTCTCGAGATAGCAAATAATACGGTGGGTGATCAAATTACTGTCGAGCAATTGATAGAAAAGCGCAAAGTTATGACGATATCTAAGGCAATGATTTTGAAATATAGGCATCACATCTGTGTCAAGTAAACCGAAATGATTGTAACACCCCGGATGTAATTTACCTTATTTGTACTCCAACTCTCACTACTAGGAAAAGGGCTAAAGATAATATGGACACTAATGACGCACCATGTATGTGGTGCGTCATTGCTATATACACTACTAGGAAAAGGCCTACTAATGGCGCACCTAATTTGGCCATTAATGGCGCATTAGTGGTGCGCCATTAGTACCACGCCATTAGTATATTTTACTAATGGCGCACCCCCTGGTGCGTCATTAGTATCTGATATACTAATGGCGCACCACTGATGCGCCATTAGTGTATACAGAAGTGCGCCATTAGTATGCCTCCCAGGGGCCATGTATACCCAGGTGCTCTGGCATACTAATGGCGCACGGCAGCAAGATGCACCATTAGTAACCTCGGCATACTAATGGCGCACTCTTCAGTGATGCGCCATTAGTATGCTTTGTCATACTAATGGCGCACTGTCATGTGATGCGCCATTAGTATGAATATTAGGTTTTTTTATTTTTTATTTTCTGTTTTTTGCACAGGTTACAAAATGTATAATTTGACAAAATATAGACAGCACACATCAACAACAGATTCATCGAATACAATAGAAGATTAGTCTTTGAATACAATTCATCATATTAGTCTCCGTCTCCGAATACAATTCATCATATTAGTCTCCAAATTGAAAAGATCGAACAAAGATAGAACATTATATTACAAGTCTCGAGACTGCGAGTAGCGAGTTTGTCTTCACATTACAAGTCGATATCGATCATCTAAACTACCATCACATAAAAGAGAGTTGCGGTCATCACGATGAAACTCGTCTTCATCCGGTTCCTCCAACGCTCCCTCCCCTCTCCCGCTAGATAGCGGGCGTATCTAGATTCGGCCTCGGCCCTAGTGGTGTACCCTTTGTAACTGTTACCGCTGAATCGGTGAACCTGTCTCCGACACTCCTCCCAGTCGTCGTAGACTCCGGGAACCTTACCCTTGTACACGACATACGTCGGCATCGCTATGCACTAGCCAAACGAAACGTTAGTACCAATTCACAGACAATACATAAGCAATATATAAGTATGAAACAGAACGATCGAAAGAGAAAAGCAAGACATTAATAGCATCGATTACATCTAAGTTGAACGACTCTCGAAACCAAAGAGACATACTACAAGTTCATTAAAGTTTAATTACAACATGAGCCAATCGATGTTTCAGAACTAGACACAGCATCACTGCTTTCGACTTGACTCAAGGGACCGAAGCGTGGATGAAGCCGCCGTCTATCGTGGGAGTCATGAAAGAACGGGCGTTGTCAGCCTGCATTTGTAGCATTGTGTCGATGTCACTGTTGGACGGTTGATTTCTGAGGTAGAACTGCCCCGAGGTACGAAGGACATCTTGATGGATGATTTCCGCAAACTCTGACTGGATGCGAAAGAATTCTTGTCTGATGTCCGCGTCCTGGATTGCTGACACGCTCGCGGCCCAATCTTTGAGTCTACTCGGTAGCAGAAGTTGATGATGGTCCCGTACGATCGCTCGCATGTGATGGATGGCGTAGTAGGCACCCTTCTGACCGCCAGGCGGCTGCTTGACGCAGCAGAACGTCGTTTTGTGGGAGAACACGTGCTTGCCGTACTTACGAATAGGCCTGGTGAAGGTGCCTCCAGATTTGACGTAGCCGGGGAGAACATCATCAAGAACCTTCTTGACATTTGTGTAGTCTACGTTCGACTGACGGTCCGGGTCGAAATACGTGGCCATGGAATATTTGGGGCTTAGGAGGATGAGCGTGCAATGTGTGTCACTGCAGAAAACACGGAATGTTAAAAGAAAAACGATCGAAATCTAAGAATTCATATGTTACGGGGCGGTTGAGGGGAGGACTTACTCGGGAAAGTAAGGCACGAGGAAGTTATCCTTATCTTGGTTTGCCAGAATGACGCCTTCGAGGTAAGAACTCACAACTTGCTTATTTGCCTTATTTTCAGTGTAACAAAAATTATGGGAAAATTTACACTGTTATTAGGGGAAGTTTTATACTATAATTGCATATAAGAAGCATCAGGGCTACACTGAAAATTGCTGAGCTTACAGTAAAATACATCTGCACTGCAGGGCTTGTACACACAAATTCAGTTAGATGATCTAACACTAACAAAATAAAGGAAACACCTACTGAACCAATACAGAGATATGAAAGCACAAGTTACTAGCATTTGCCTAAAAACTACATAACTAGGATATGAAAGCACAAGTTACTAGCATTTTCCTAAAAACTACATAACTAGTGGACCAACTCTTTGTCTGTAACAAGAACTATAGATCATGGGTGCTCGGGGGAAAGTAGCACAAACAGACAATGCAAAGAACCAATCAACTAGTGAAGCCAATCAAGAACCTAGAGATATAGCTAGCAAACTGAGAAGCACATGCAGAGCAAGAGCAGAGCAGAGCAAAAGAACAAAGCATCAACTTTGTCAAGCGTATGAAATTGCTTAGGTTCAACAGAAAACAAAAATGCCCTGTCAATTTTCAATGCCCTGTTTAATTGACCAAACAAGTGTTTTTATAGGCATAATACAGCAGCACAGTACTCCTAGTGATTCTTGGTGAACTGTGGAAGATTAAAGTACCAGATACTAACCATTTCAATAAATATTAAAATGGCCAAAAAAGGCATCATTTGATGAAGCAAACTTGAAGCAGTAGATTAACCAAAAATAAGCTTAACCCTTCAGATACTAACCATTTTATCTAGTGTATAGTTTCTTTGTTTCAGATAGAACCAAGTTTTATCTAGTAGATTAACCAAGTTTCAGATATTAACCAAGGATCTTCCCTTGCAGAAATTGCACATGCCATTCAGAAAGAAAAAGCATTTTGAAGTAGAGTTCAGAAAAAAAATTGTCATCATCAACTAACGTCTCAGCGA
The DNA here is from genome assembly GCF_018294505.1 of Triticum aestivum. NCBI lineage: Eukaryota > Viridiplantae > Streptophyta > Magnoliopsida > Poales > Poaceae > Triticum > Triticum aestivum. The sequence continues at coordinate 625,022,929 of NC_057812.1, read as the reverse complement.
CTTCTACTATTTTTATTTTTTGAATTCTGGACTTCTACTATTCTGTTATGTTGGGCTGCATGATGCCATACATTCCTCTATGCACTTCTAAACTTGTAAGATGTAACCTTTCTAGTACACTACAGAAAGAACAACATGGACGTCTCATGACAGCCGGGAGGAGACTTGGAGTCAAACTACCGCTAGCTTGCTCAACTCCCTATGTTCCAACCTCCACGTACAACAGGTGGTTGCGTGCAAATTCTACCTACTCTTGGAAACATATAGAGTCACAGGGCGTTCCTTTCTTGTTTCTGTTCAAGAACCTTGAGAGGAAAAGACAACAAGTTGATGATTATTATCAACAAAGACTAGCCAAGACAAACAACGCTATAACTGACTGTTTTGGTTGCATTTGGTTTTTCTAGATGTACAATATCTAAAACTAATGAACCAGGAAGAAAAATGTGAAAAATTGTGAGAGGGGGAGAGGGGGAGAGGAGGAGAGGAGGAGGGGGAGCTCACGGGGGCAGGAGGAGGGTTGGTAGCACCACATTTTCTTGTACAGTTAACCAATTTTCTTGTCGGTTCGAGAGTTGGTAGCACCACATTGATGTGTTTATGCCAGCTAGAGCAGAACTAGTCGTCCTCACAACAGAACATTTGACAGGGCAACAACAACAGAACTAGTCGTCCTCACAACTAAAATAAACAGGGCAGCAACAACCAGCCATCATGCCTAACTGCCTACCCAATTCCCATTTCAATTTGCACTTGACCAAACCATGTCCATCGTGCCTAACAAGCAGCAACCTATTCATACAAGTCGGGTGAAACATGCATGTGCTAATCAAACATGAAGGAAGGGCATACATATATGATTATTAACCAATCCGAGAGACTTTGCGGGTTTTTTGAACCAAACCAAGTGCAAGTAGCGCTAGATTTTAGCCTTTCGCATCATCACCACTACGAATTCCACAACATCCCTGACTAATTAACCGCATGATCGTAGAAAAGGAGAAAAAATCCCCACCCAGTTCGTCGAACAGAGCAGAGCACAAAAATCCCCTCCAGTGAATTTTACCACGATCTACTACTTGGGGCCGCGAATTCGCAGGACTGTAGGAGCATGGAATGGATAATAAGGAGGCGCATACCTAGAGGAAGAGACGACCACCGACGATTCTGCGAAGTTGAAGAAGAAGAAGCCGATCTGGATGGATGATGACGATCTCCTCCGTGCCTTCCGTGGATATTTGGGCTCCTGTGTGTGCTCAACAATGGTGTCGGGGCGGCGCTGGCGACGGTGGTGTGGACGGGGCAGCACTGGTGTCAGGGCGGCGTCGAGGGCGGAGGGGCGACGGTGGTGTCGGGGCGGCGCTGGCGACGGTGGTGTGGACGGGGCGGCGCTGGTGTCGGGGCGGCGTCGAGGGCGGCGGGGCGACGGTGGTGTCGGGGCGGCGCTGGCGACAGTGGTGTGAACGGGGCGGCGTCGAGGGCGGCGGGGCGATGGTGGTGTCGGGGCGGCGCTGGTGACGGTGGTGTGGATGGGGCGGCGCTGGTGTCGGGGCGGCGTCGAGGGCGGCGGGGCGACGGTGGTGTCGGGGCGGCGCTGGCGACGATGGTGTGGACGGGGCGGCGTCGAGGGCGGCGGGGCGGCGGTGTTGGGAGAGGAGAGGGGAAGGGGATCGCGGGCGAGGGAGAGGGAGAGAGAGGGATCGATACGAAGTAGGGGCGGCACAATACTAATGGCGCACCACCCCTCGGTGCGCCATAAGTACATACATGCTAATGGCGCACCTCACCCAGGTGCGCCATTAGTATTTTTTTTACTTCTGCTCGAGCCAACAGGTTATCTACCACCTGACCTGATACACATCAAGTCTTCTCTACTAGCTCGACTGGTTAGCAGCTAGTTCTCACACCAGGAGGTCCTGGGTTCGATTCCCAGGCTCCATAATTTTTTTATGCATTTAAAATGCTGTTTGATACTTATTTGTGTTTAAATATGTTCAAACTTGTTTAAATCATAACAGTAATATATTTTTATAAGACAGTAATAATTTTTTTAAAAATATCATCAAACAGTAATGCATGCCGGTGGAGCGGGGGAGGGTGCGGGGGGTGCGGGGGGTCGACGGCGGCGGTTGAGTAGGGGAGGGGTGCGGGGGGTCGGCGGCGGCGGTTGAGTAGGGGAGGGGTGCGGGGGGTCGGCGGCGGCGGTTGAGTAGGGGAATCGAGGGTGCGGGCGGTCGGCGGCGGCGGCCGGTGGACCGGATCTGGCGAGGTGGGATAGCGATCGAGATGGAGGGGGATCGAGGTGGGATAGCGATCGAGATGGAGGGGGATCAAGATCGAGGTGGGATAGCGATCAAGATGGAGTGGGACCGGATCTGGCGAGGTGGGATAGTGTCCATGAAATTAAAAAATATTCATGATAGTTCAGAAAGTGCCCATGAAATACAATCGAGAAATGAAGTCTACGATTTAAATACAATCGATCTTAGCTAGCTATCTCTTCACAATCTTCTTGCCCTTCTTTTTCGCAAATGGAGTTCTTCTATGGAACGGACGTCCTTTAGGTATGGTGGTCCTGCTTCTTCTTGTGGTGTATGCTGCTACTTCATCATCGTCGTCATGTTCGATCCTCGAGTCGCCGTACTTGTCGAAGTCTTGCTCATTGGCTACTCCATCCATTCCGATGATCTTCCTTTTGCCTCTCCTCACGACAACACGACTGGGCTTTGGCGGGTCGGTAATGAAGAAGCATTGGTCCACTTGGGAAGCCAGTACCCATGGCTCATTTTTCGCGGTGACGTTTGCGCCCGCGGTCTTGGATTTGGCTTCGGGTATAACCATGGTGGTGAAATACCGGTCTTCTTTTATGACGTTCTTGGCCCATCTGACACGGAACATCGGGACCTTCTCTCCAGCGTAGCTCAGCTCCCAGATCTCCTCGATCCTTCCGTAGTATCTGTCCTTGTCGTTACCGGTGTAGGATTCCATCGTTACCCCGGAGTTCTGATAACCATCGCTCTTCATGTCCTTGGCCTCGGTGTAGAATGTGTAGCCGTTGATATCGTACGGCTCATAGGTCATCAGGTTGTGCTCGGCGCCCTGTGACAGGGCGAATATGAGTTGTTCTTCCGCGGAAGAATCCTCATGTAAAGGGTACGACAGAAGCTTCTGCTTGAACCAACGCGTGAAACATGAGTTGTGCTCTTTGAGTATATCTCCGTCCGTCCTCTGTTGGCCTCGGTCATTGTACGTCTTCTTAATAAAGGTTTTGTGCTGTACCACCCAAGGATCGACCACGTCTATGTGTTGTAGCGCGACTAGGTTTGCTCTTTCAAAGTCGGCGAGTCGACCATCGAAGTCGACATGCATTTCACGGCGACCCTCATGGTAACCCCATGCAGCGAGCCTGCCGAGGTGCCTGTTGACGGGCAGACCAACGGGGTTCTCGATGCCTAGATAATTCGTGCAGTAGGAGATGCACTCTTCAGTCAGAAAGCCCCTGGCTATGCTTCCTTCTGGACGTGACATGTTGCGAACGTATCCTTTGATGACACCATTCATCCTTTCGAACGACATCATGCTGTGCAGGAACGTCGGCCTGAGTTGGATGATATCCTCCACTATATGGACCAGCAGATGCACCATAACGTCGAAGAATGCGGGCGGGAAGTACATCTCAAGCTCGCATAGTATCACCACGATCTCTTCCTGTAGCCTTCTGAGTTGCCTCACGCCAATCGACTTCCGAGAGATGACGTCGAAGAAGTTGCATAGGACAAATAGCGTTTCACGGACGTGCGTGTCCATGATCCCACGGATTGCAACTGGAAGTATCTGTGTCATCAGCACGTGACAGTCGTGAGACTTCATCCCGCTGAACTTCTGCTTCGCTGGGTCTAGGTATCTGCTTATCTTCCCCGCGTAACCGTAAGGAAGTTTTACTCCTAGGAGGCAGGTGAAAAACTGCTCGATCTCCTCATGACTTAGAGTGAAGCATGCGGGAGGGTAGTCATTTCCGGTCTTCTTGGCCTTTTTGCCTTTGCGACGACTTTCTGTGTCCTGCTTCGCCTCATCATCATCATCATCATCATCATCATCATCATCATCATCATCATCATCATCATCATCATCATCATTAGCATGAAGCTCCTGCCTGATGCCCATTGATTTCAAGTCTGCCCTTGCTTTCGGCCCATCTTTGGTCCTCTCTGGCATGTTGAGCAGGGTACCAAGCAGACTCTCGCACACGTTCTTCGTGATATGCATGACATCAAGGCTGTGAGGCACACGGTGGATCTTCCAGTACGGCAAGTCCCAGAAAACAGACCTCGTTTTCCATACCTCCAGCAGCGGCTCTGGCGCCTTTCGCTTCTTTCCCGGCTCTGGCGCCTTTTGCTTCTTTCCCGGCAGTGGGCAGTCTTTCCAATTTTTCAACAGCTTATCTATTTCCTCGCCGCTCCTCGTACACGGGCGTTTTCGGGGTTCGGTTTCACCATCGAACAGATCCTTGCGTTTCCTCCACGGGTCATCGTCGCGAAGCCACCTTCGATGTCCCATGAACACGGTTTTCGAAGACCCGGGATCTCTATCTAGCTGGCGATACGTTGTGTCATCCATGCACCTTACGCATCCAGAAAATCCGTGGACTACCTGCCCCGCGAGATATCCGTAACCGAGATAGTCGTGCACCGTCGTGAGCAGTGCGGCTCTCATAGGGAAATATTCTTTCTCTGCGGCGTCCCACGTATTGGCTGGCGTTTTCCACAGCGTGTCAAGCTCCTCTTTCAGCAGCCCCAGATACAGATTGATGTCGTTCCCTGGTTGTTTCGGCCCTTCAATTAGCATACTCATGTGAATGTACTTCCTCTTCATGCACAACCAGGGGGGAAGGTTGTACATCCACACAAACACAGGCCAGGTGCTATGTGTGCTTCTCTGGCTGCCAAACGGATTGACTCCATCGGTGCTCGCGCCCAGCACGATGTTCCTTGGATCGTTCCCAAATTCCGAGTCTTCGAAGTTCAACGCTTGCCACTGGCTCGCATCCTTAGGGTGACTCAGCATCTTGTCTTTTTTATCTATCTCCGGATCATTTGCGTCATCTTCTCGCTTCTTCTCCTCCCTATCCGCGTGCCAACGCAGGAGCTTTGCTACCTTAGGGTCCGCGAAATAGCGCTGCAGACGAGGAGTGATCGGAAAGTACCACACCACTTTTCGAGGAGCTTTCTTCCTCTTCTTGTATCGAGTGACGCCGCACACCGGACATATGGTAGACTCCGCGTGCTCGTCCCGATAAATGATGCAATTGTTCATGCACACATGGTATTTCACGTGCGGTAAATCGAGAGGACACACGATTTTCTTCGCCTCCTCCAAACTGGTCGGGCACTTGTTCCCCTTGGGAAGACGTTCGTGCCAGAATGACATGTTCTCGTCGAAGCATGCGTCGGTCATTTTGTGTTTTACCTTCATCTCCAGAGCCATGAGCGTTACTTTCAGGCGGGTATCCTCGGGCCTGCATCCTTCATACAATGGAGTAACCGCGTCTAACTCAAGTTGATCCATCTTGGCTTTCTCTCGGGCGGCAGCTCTGGCGTTATCCGTCTGCTTGAGAAGCAGCTCTTGAATATGAGGGTCCTGCACCCAGCCCATCGATGGTCCAGCGTCGTCTACTCCGCCGGCATCATCATCTTCATGATCATGCCCGTCGCCTGCTCCGGCATCTTCCTCATCATCATGTCCTGCATCTTCTACATGATGACTGTGTACAGCATCACCGTCGTGATCATCTCCTGGGGATTCTTCGTCTTCTCGCCCGCCCGAGCCGCGGTGGTTGTCTTGCTGCCCTTCCTCATTTCTTGCCCGGCCCCCATGGACGACTTCGTAGTCATCTTCATCACCTTGCCACCGATAGCCATCCATGAAACCACGCAAGAGCAGGTGGTCCCGCACCTGCCCGGAATCCGGGTCCGCAATAAGGCTCTTCAGCTTGCATCTTCGACACGGACATCTTATCTCCGTCTCGTTCTTTTGAAGCATCTCGGCCTTCGCGGACCTCAAAAACCTATTCACGATGCCTTCGGTCATCGTGCGGACCATGGTCGCCTGCGGGGTAGAGCAAAACGATATTTTAGAACCAAACAAAAATTTGGCATGACTTTCCCTAAAAATAGGACCAAAAAGAATGCTTAATGCCAAAATTCTCGCCGAAACGGAAATGAATCAACATTCCGGCAAAATATTGGCAACTATCGCATTTCAAATACCGGTACACCTCCAAACACAAACACATTTGCAACACCACAAACATATGCAACACCACGAACATACATAGATCTAGCTAGGCCGTAAAAAGTGCATGTGCACATTGTTGTAGGGAGAACAACATAAATATAGCTTCCCCCCTTACTTACCTATTAAAACAAGGTAATTTAACCACTTAATTTGAATGAATCTATGGTGGAAATGAGGTGAAAAAGAGGAGGCACCCGAGACAAGGAGGAGGTGGAGAGAATGAAGTGGGGAGAAAGTGAGTGTGGGTAGGAGAGGGCTGTCCAAAATATCTTGTTGCTGCCCACTTACTAATGGCGCACCAGCACTAAATGCGCCATTAGTAATCCAGGTAACTAATGGCGCACCTTCTGGCGGTGCGCCATTAGTAGTTTTGCAAAAAAAAAATTACTAATGGCAAACTGATCCGCAGTGCGCCATTACTAGATTAAACTACTAATGGCGCACTTTATCCTGATGCGCCATTAGTATGTTTGGACAGGCGCACTAGTTAAAAAAAATTAATACTAATGGCAGACCCTTTGCACCGTTCGCCATTAGTAGTTACAACTACTAATGGGGCACTACGTCCGGATGCGCCATTAGTATGTTTGGACAGGCGCACTAGTTCAAAAAAAAATTTTGGTACTAACGGCGCACCCTTTTCCCGGTGCGCCATTAGTAGTTACAAGTACTAATGGCGCACTTTATCTGGATGCGCCATTAGTATGTTTGGACAGGCGCGCTAGCTCAAAAAAAAATTGATACTAATGGCGCACTCTTTGCCTGGTGCGCCATTAGTAGTTTCAACTCTAATGGCGTATCAGAAGATGGTGCGCCATTAGTATATACTAATGGCGCACCTACTCTCTGGTGCGCCATTAGTGTCAATCCCATCTATAGCCCTTTTTCTAGTAGTGATAGTAATGGCGCACCACATACAGGTGCGCCATTAGTAATATATTTCTAATGGAGCACCTCGTGTGTGGTGCGCCATTAGTAGTTTTAAAAAAAGAAATAAAAAAATTTGTTACTAATGGCGCACCGTGGGATAGTGCGCCATTACTAGTTAACATAGTAATGGCGCACCACACCCACCGTGCGCCATTAGTAGTTTTGAAAAAAAATAAAAAATTGTTAGTAATGGCACACCACTGGACAGTGCGCCATTAGTAGTTTTAACTAGTAATGGAGCACTGTCCAGTGCTGCGCCATTACTAAGTTTTTTTCAAAAAAAGTTTCAAAAGTTTTTTTTCAAAACTAGTAATGGCGCACCGTGGGTGTGGTGCGCCATTACTAGTTAAACTAGTAATGGCGCACCACACCCACGGTGCGCCATTACTAACTTGGCCCAAAAATTCCACCGAATGCACCCCCCCTTGGACCGCCTTTTCAGTTTAAAAAAATAAAAGAAAATGATGGAAATGTCAAAAAAATAAAAGAAAATAAGTTTCCCATGTGATATGTGGTCTACTTGTTGGGAAAATTTACAAATATGAATTTCGACTTTATTTGCAAAATATCTCTAGAATTTGTAAAATGGGCATAACTTTTGCATACGAGCTCGGATTCACTAGTAGAAAACAGGGCTATGGTCCAGGCCGGCTCAGCCCATTAGTCCCGGTTCAGTGTAGAACCGGGACAATATGGGCATTGGTCCCGGTTCGTGAGCCCGGGGGCCGGCCGGGCCACGTGGGCCATTGGTCCCGGTTCGTCTGGACCTTTTGGTCCCGGTTGGTGGGACGAACCGGGACCAATGGGCCTCGCTCCTGGCCCACCACCATTGGTCCCAGTTGGTGGCTTGAATCGGGACCAAAGGCTCCCCTTTAGTCCCGGTTCATGCCACCAACCGGGACCAATGAAGTGCCTATATATACCCCCTCGCGCAAGAGCAGAGCACAGTGCTCTGTTTTTTCTGGCCGAGGGGAGAGGGCTTTGTGGTGCTCTAGCTCACCTCCTATGCACATGAGGTGTTCGATGGAATGCCCGAGCCACACTACTTAAGCTTTCTCCTCTCGAAGCTCGACCTCCAAGCTCCATTTTCCTCGAGATTTGTCTAGATTTAGCGGTCCGTCACGCCCCGTCCCCGTCTTCACCGCCGTCGATCACCCGCGCCGATCTCATCACCGACACCACCGTGGTGAGCCTCTTGTTCTTATCTTCTTTCTGAAAGGAAAAATATTCTTACTTGTATGTTTAGATAGATACTTGTATCATTTTCTTACATTTATTATTGCATCTTATATAGTGCGATGGTTTTGGTATCCGCCCCCGTCGGCCCTCGTCCTGTCTATGATTCGGATTTGGTATGTATATTATTTTTATAACTATTGGTTCATTTATTGTTTATGAAAATTATGCCGACCAACGTGACATAGATTTTATTTATCTAGGATGTATGTGAATCGGAAATGCCAACCGACCCTATTGTCGAGAGGTTAAATTTAGTTGAAGAAGAAAACAATTTGTTGAAGGAAAAAATAAAAAAAATTGAGGAGGAGAAGATGATATTGGAGTTGCATGTTGCGGATGTCGTCGATGATCACAAGATCAAGATGGATGCAATGCGCTTGAAGATTAGAAAGATTAGAAAATATGCCATTCATACCGAGGCTTGGTATCATTATGCCGTTGGATCAATTGTTACCTTGGTTGCGATTATGATCGCATTTGTTTTCGCATTGAAATGTTTTACATAGTTTCAATGTATGGTTTAATTAATTAGATGCTCTGGAGAGCTATATGTTGTTAGATGAGAACTATGTATGCACTTTGGTTTTAATGTGATGATGAACTTCTATTAATTTGGACACTTAATTATATATAATGCACGCAGATGAACCGGCAATGGATGTACGGTGACAGACACACCCGCGAGTACATTAAGGGCGTGCATGAGTTTCTCGATGCGGCTGAGGCAAACAAGCAGAATGGTTTTATGTGTTGTCCATGCACTGAATGTGGGAATACGAGGTCTTACTCTAACCGGAAAATCCTTCACTCCCACCTGCTTTACAAGGGTTTCATGCCACACTATAATGTTTGGACGAGGCACGGAGAAATAGGGGTTATGATGGAAGACGGCGAAGAAGAAGAGTACGATGACAACTATGTGCCCCCTGAATACGGTGATGCTGCAACGGGGGGAGCTGGTGAAGATCAAGAGGAACCAGACGATGTGCCCAATGATGCTGCCACGGGTGAAGCTGCTGAAGATCAAGAGGAACCAGACGATGTGCCCGATGATGATGATCTCCGCCGGGTCATTGTCGATGCAAGGACGCAATGCATTAGTCAAAAGGAGAAGCTGAAGTTCGATCGCATGTTAGAGGATCACAAAAAAGGGTTATACCCCAATTGCGAAGATGGCAACACAAAGCTCGGTACCGTACTGGAATTGCTGCAGTGGAAGGCAGAGAATGCTGTGGCTGACAAAGGATTTGAGAAGCTACTGAAAATATTGAAGAAGAAGCTTCCAAAGGATAACGAATTGCCCGACAGTACATACGCAGCAAAGAAGGTCGTATGCCCTCTAGGATTGGAGGTGGAGAAGATACATGCATGCCCTAATGACTGCATCCTCTACCGCGGTGCATACAAGGATCTGAACGCATGCCCGGTATGCGGTGCGTTGCGGTATAAGATCAGACGAGATGACCCTGGTGATGTTGACGGCGAGCCCCTCAGGAAGAGGGTTCCTGCGAAGGTGATGTGGTATGCTCCTATAATACCACGGTTGAAACGTCTGTTCAGAAACGAAGAGCATGCCAAGTTGATGCGATGGCACAGTGAGAACCGAAAGAAAGATGGGAAGTTGAGAGCACCCGCTGACGGGTCGCAGTGGAGAAAAATCGAGAGAAAGTACTGGGATGAGTTTGCAAAGGACCCAAGGAATGTATGGTTTGCTTTAAGCGCGGATGGCATTAATCCTTTCGGGGAGCAGAGCAGCAATCACAGCACCTGGCCCGTGACTCTATGTATGTATAACCTTCCTCCTTGGATGTGCATGAAGCGGAAGTTCATTATGATGCCAGTTCTCATCCAAGGCCCTAAGCAACCCGGCAACGAAATTGATGTGTACCTAAGGCCATTAGTTGAAGAACTTTTACAGCTGTGGAATGGAAACGGTGTACGTACGTGGGATGAGCACAGACAGGAGGAATTTAACCTTAAGGCGTTGCTGTTCGTGACCATCAACGATTGGCCCGCTCTCAGTAACCTTTCAGGACAGACAAACAAAGGATACCACGCATGCACGCACTGTTTAGATGACACTGAAAGTATATACCTGGACAAATGCAGGAAGAATGTGTACCTGGGCCATCGTCGATTTCTTCCGACCAACCATCAATGTCGAAAGAAAGGCAAGCATTTCAAAGGCGAGGCAGATCACCGGAAGAAGCCCGCCATGCGCACCGGTGATCACGTGCTTGCTATGGTCAATGATTTACACTACGTAATCTTTGGAAAGGGTCCCGGTGGACTAGCTGTTCCGAATGACGCTGAGGGACACGCACCCATGTGGAAGAAGAAATCTATATTTTGGGACCTACCCTACTGGAAAGACCTAGAGGTCCGCTCCTCAATCGACGTGATGCACGTGACGAAGAACCTTTGCGTGAACCTGCTAGGCTTCTTGGGCGTGTATGGGAAGACAAAAGATACACCTGAGGCACGAGAGGACCTGCAACGTTTGCACGAAAAAGACGGCATGCCTCCGAAGCAGTATAAAGGTCCTGCCAGCTACGCTCTTACGAAAGAAGAGAAAGAAATCTTCTTTGAATGCCTGCTCAGTATGAAGGTCACGACTGGCTTCTCGTCGAATATAAAGGGAATAATAAATATGCCAGAGAAAAAGTTTCAGAACCTAAAGTCTCATGACTGCCACGTGATTATGACGCAACTGCTTCCGGTTGCATTGAGGGGGCTTCTACCGGAAAACGTCCGATTAGCCATTGTGAAGCTATGTGCATTCCTCAATGCAATCTCTCAGAAGGTGATCGATCCAGAAATCGTACCAAGGCTAAGGAGTGATGTGGCGCAATGTCTTGTCAGTTTCGAGCTGGTGTTCCCACCATCCTTCTTCAATATCATGACGCACGTCCTAGTTCATCTAGTCGACGAGATTGTCATCCTGGGGCCCGTATTTCTACACAATATGTTCCCCTTTGAGAGGTTCATGGGAGTCCTAAAGAAATATGTCCGTAACCGCGCTAGGCCAGAAGGAAGCATCTCCATGGGCCATCAAACAGAGGATGTTATCGGGTTTTGTGTTGACTTCATTCCTGGCCTTAACAAGATAGGTCTCCCTAAATCGCGGTATGAGGGGACACTGACTGGAAAAGGCACTCTTGGAAGAGACTCAATAATATGCAGGGACGGATATTCTTGGTCTCAAGCACACTACACAGTTCTACAGAACTCTACCTTGGTGACCCCGTATGTCGATGAACACAAGAACAGTCTGCGCTCCAAACACCCGGAGCAGTGCGACGACTGGATTACATGTGAACACATCACGACTTTCAGCAGTTGGTTGGAAACACGTCTCAGAGGTGACAACACTGTTTGTGATGAGTTGTACTTGTTGTCCAGGGGACCATCTTTGACTGTATTGACTTACAAAGGATACGAGATAAATGGGAATACATTTTACACGATCGCCCAAGATCAAAAGAGCACCAACCAAAACAGCGGTGTCCGCTTTGATGCAGCAACCGAGAGCGGAAAGGACACATATTATGGTTACATAGTGGACATATGGGAACTTGACTACGGACCTGATTTTAAGGTCCCTTTGTTTAAGTGCAAATGGGTCAATCTGTTAGGCGGCGGGGTACAGGTAGACCCACAGTACGGAATGACAACAGTGGATCTGAAAAATCTTGGGTACACTGACGAACCGTTCGTCCTAGCCAATGATGTGGCACAGGTTATCTATGTGAAGGACATGTCTACCAAACCGAGAAAAAGAAAAGATAAGGAAGCGAATACATCATACGATGAGCCAAAGCGCCACATAGTTCTTTCAGGAAAAAGGGACATCCTGGGAGTGGACGGCAAGACAGACATGTCTGAAGATTATGAAAAGTTTCATGAAATTCCTCCCTTCAATGTCAAGGCTGACCCAAGCATCCTGATAAACAATGAAGATTATCCATGGTTACGGCGCAATAAGCAAATGACACAAGCGAAGAAAAAGTGAAGACTTTCTCCCGCAATAAGCAAATGCTATGTGGGTGAAATTATGATACCATCCCAACTTTGATGTCTTATGGTTCGAAACTTTGATACTTCGAAAGTGATTGTCCATTTTGTACACGAAGTGCATCAAGTTTTTGTCGTAACCCTCTCTACTTTTTGGAACATGCTATGTGGTGAAATGATGATACCATGCCAACTTTCAACCTTTTCAGAGTTCATTTTGAAATGCTTTCCAATTTCAGAGTCATTTAGCTCAAAGAATGAATTAATAGCAAACAGAATGAACTACAAAACTTTTATGAAAATAAAAACAATCAATTAAAATATTATGTTATGATCAACTAAAATAAAACTATAATATTCTTCAATAGCAAAAAGAATATATTTTTTGTGACCTAAAATCAAACTATAAGTATTTAATTGTAAGTATAAATAAAAAATTAGCAAAGAAGAAAAAAATTCTATTTTTATAGTAAAGTTATTCATAAACTAGTGATTCACACAAATTTTTAAAAATTCAAATTTAAACTATTCAAAATTTAAAACTAATGGCACTAACAGAAAGTTTATAATTTTTGTGACCTAAAAGCAAAAAGAAATCACTAAAAAACTGTAAGTATTTAGTTTTAAGTAGAAATAAAAAAATAAAAAACCAAAAAATGTAGAAATAAAAAAGAAAAAACCAAAAAAAATGCCACCTACTGGGCCTCCACGGCCTGAATACGACTAGAAACCCTACATGGGCCAGGATTCAGGCCCGCAGAGGCCCAATAGGCCCACAGGCAGTAGCAAGTTTAGGCCCGAAAGCCTGCATTAGAGAGGAGCTCGAATAGGGAGGCACAGCAGCGCTTATAAACCAGTGCCGGCGCCCTTCAGCTAGCGATGTGGGACTAAACTTTTGGGCGCTGGCAGCACAAGGGCATTGGTCCCGGTTGGTGGCACCAACCGGGACTAAAGGGGGCATTGGTCACGGTTCGTGGCACCAACCGTGACCATTGCACCCCTTTAGTCCCGGTTGGTGCCACCAACCGGGACCAAAGGCCGCCGCTTCCCGCCCTTTGGGCTGCCGAAAATTGGCCTTTGGTCCCGGTTGGTGGCACCAACCGGGACTAAAGGGTGCATTAGTCCCGGGTCGTAGCACCAACCGGGACCAATGCTTTTGGTATATAAGCTGGACTTGTGAAAATTTTACAACTTCACCGTCAGTTCGTGCCCGACGCCCCAGCGCTGCTCCTCGTCGCCGTCGCCATCATCGCCCCTGCCTCCGACGCCGTCGCCGCGCCGCCCCTGCCCCCGACGCCGTCGCCGTGCCGCCCCTACCTCCGACGCCGTCGCCGCGCCGCCCCTGCCTCCGGTGCCGTCGTCGCGCCGCCCCTGCCGCCGACCACGTCGTCGCCGCGCCGGCCCCTGCCCCGCGCCCTAGCCCCTTCCCGCGGCCCGCCCCCGCCCGCCGACGCCGTCGCCATCATCGCCCCTGCCTCCCCCGCCGTCGCCATCGCCAGAGCCCCCGCTGTGAGCCGCCGCGCCCATCCGGCTCAAAGCATGTTTTTTATTAGATTAATTTCTTATTAGATTTATTACATTAATGTTTTTGTTCACAGCATGTTTTGTTCATATATGTATTTTTTGTTCATTTGTGTATTAATGTTTTTGTTGCATATATGTAATTTTTTTCAATGTATATATGTATGTGGTAGCTATATATGCATGATGAGGGGGGTGGGGGTCGATATACCCCCTCCCCGATAATTTCAACATGAGCGGAGAGGTCGATATAGCCCCTCCCCGACAACATGAGAGAGGGACGAGGGGTCGAGAGAACTAAATAAGATGATGATGTTTATGATGTTTTTTTCCTGTTGATGATATGATGATGTTGATGATGTTTTTTTCTGTTGATGATATGATGATGTTTTTTTCTGTTGATGATATATATGATGATGTTTTTTTTCATATATGCATTTTTTCATATATATGATGATGTTAGTGGAGAGGAAAAAGTAAAATAAGGAAAAGGAAAATAAGTAGAGAAAGAAGGAGAAGAAGAAGGAGAAGACGAGGAGAGGAAGAAAAGGAAGAGGAGAAGAAGAAAGGAATAGAGGAGAAGAAGAGAAAATTAGAATATATATTCTATTTTCTCTTTTCTCCTCTATTCCTTTCTTCTTCTCTTCTTTTTTTCTTCTTTTTTTTCTTCGACACATGGGGGGGGGTCGAGAACGTCGGACATTCATGAGAGAGGCGAGGAAGAAGGGGAAGAAGAGGGAGAAGAAGAGGAGAGGAAGAAGAGGAAGTCTTCTCCTCTATTCTTTCTTTTCTTCTTTTTTCTTCTTCTTCTTCCTCTTTATTTTATCGGGAACGAGGGTCGTCGAGAGGTCGAGGAGCGGTAGAGGAGAAACCCTAAATAGAAAGTATCGTCGGTGTGAGATACATGTACCGTCGGTGTCGGACACTACACCCACATCCCACAAGTGGCGCGGGCTTCGACGCCCACGTCACTTGTGGGACGTGGATGTAGTGTCCGACACCGAAGGCCACATGTATCTCACACCCACGATACTTGCTAGCTATTTAGGGTTTCCTCTACCGAAAAGAAGAGGAGAAATAAATAAGAAGAAGAAAAAAGAAGAAAAAGAAGAGGAGAAGAAGAAAGGAATAGTGGAGAAGAAGAGAAAATAGAATATATTCTATTTTCTCTTTTCTCCACTATTCCTTTCTTCTTCTCCTCTTTTTTTCTTCTTTTCTTCTTCTTCTTCTTCTTCTTCTTCTTCTTCTTATTAGCCGGAAGTAGAGAGAGGTTTCCTAGTGTCAAAGTATTGAAGAAATCCATGCCTTCATCATTAGCCGGAAGTAACCAGGGCATGTTGGTACGAAGTTCTGCAAAGTTGTTCTGGAATGGAGTCCCGGATAGAATAATCCGCCTTTTGGTACGAATTCAGCAAAGGCCTTCCAAATAGCGATATTCGGAAGGCTCTTGCTGAACTTTGTACCAAAAAGCGAATTATCCTATCTGGGACTCCGTTCCAGAACAACTTTGAAGAGCTTCGTACCATCATGCACATGTTACTTTCGCCTAATGATGAAGACATGGTTTTGTTGAATCCCTTGACACTAGGCAACCTCCCGACCCCTCGGCGATCCTATCGAACATGAGAGGAAGAAGAGGATAAAAAAGAAGAGGAAGAAGAAAAAAAGAGGAGAAGAAAGAATAGAGGAGATCTTCTCCTCTATTCTTTCTTCTCCTCTTATTTTTCTTCTTCTTCCTCTTTTTTTATCGGGAACGAGGGTCGTCGAGGGACATAGATGTAGTGTCGTCGTTGTCGATATATACCCCCTCCCGATAGCTTACTATGATTAGGTAGCTAGTTCTACGTTTGGCACTAATATATCCATCTGTCATGTTTGAATAATAATTGCCATGTTGTAAATATTTGTAGAAACTATGGACACCGCCCTAGACGAAGCAACAAAAGAAGCGTTGTTGAGGGACATAATCGCAGAAGGAAGTGATGCCATCTCGTTGTTTCTCAACGAAACCGATGGTCTGGAAGGAGAGGGTGAACAAGCTGGCTACGGTGACCTAATGCCGGTGCAAGAAGAAGAACATGAGGACGGCTCCGGTGACCCAATGCCGGTGCAAGAAGGAGACCGTGATGACGGCTCCGGTGACCGAACCGAGTCCGGCCAGGTATATATATTAGTTAAGCCTATGCTGACTAGCTGATTGATGCATTCATTGTTTTGGTATGTACACATATTAATTAAGTCTTTGTTCTTTTTTCTAGCCCTCCGAATCGAGCACAACTTCAGTAAAGAGACGAGGCCCGAAGAAAAAGTTGAGCTCGGATGAAAAGTTTGAGATCATAGCAATCGCGCCCGACGGCCAACCTATTGAACCCCTCCGGACAAAGAGCGCATTTGTTGCTCAGTGCGGGGTTCTGGTTAGGGACAAGATCCCGATAAGCATCCAGCAATGGTTTAAGCCGGCTACAGAAGACCCTGAGGTGTCTTATGTCAATGATATGCAGAAAAATGATCTTTGGACTGAGCTGAAGTCAAATTTCACCCTACCGCCTGAGGATAATCCAGAGAACCCAGTTAAAGAGAAATTAATCAAGTCTTTTGCTCTGAAGAGGATGGCAGAACTATTCAGGAGGTGGAAGAAAGAGCTGAATAAGTTTGTCGAAAATAATGAGACACCAGAATTCAAGGGCAGATATGAGAAGATCAGAGATCACTGGCCCGCATTTGTGGCCCACAAGACATCAGAAAAGAGTAAGAAGATGTCGGCGACAAACAAGCAAAATGCTGCGAAGAAGAAGCTTCACCATCGCACGGGGTCAGGTGGCTACCTCGTAGCCCGGCCTAAGTGGTCCAAGACTGAGAATGATCTGGTTCATAAAGGGATCGAACCAGAGACAATTAACTGGCCAGACCGTTGCCGGACTTGGTTCTTCGGGGCTGGCGGAACACTGGACCCTGTAACAGGGAAGTGCATTTGGACGAACGATCAAATGGACATACCAGTCAGTAAGCTTAAGCAGTATATCGAAGCAGCGCAGGAAGGGACGTTCTTTCCAGACAGAGAGAACGACGAGCTCACAATGGCCCTCGGGAATCCTGAGCACCCTGGACGGACACGAGGCACGCCAGGCTCCATTCCGTGGAAGGTTGGGTTTCCGGACGCAGGCGGTTACAAATCCCATGAGAGGAGGAAAAAAGTGCAGCAGACCCAAATACAGGCGCTGCAAGCAAGGGTAGACGCGATAGAGGAACGAGAAGCAAATCGCAGCAAACGTACTGCCGAAGCCTCCCCCGAAGCTACCCCGCCATCTCAGCGCAGAAGCAGCGTGGCTTCCACCGAGCTGCTTCAGCTGGAGCATGCCTTGACGGCTCCTGCCAGCTATCCCGTGGATGCTATAACGGAGTCTCAAAATTGCCACCTTATGACGCAATGGATGAATTTGAAGGTCAAGGCGGCTGTTGGCTCTGTTTATCCTACTGAACCCGGCGCAACTTTTCACTGCCGGCCGATTCCAGAAGGATATGCTAGGGTGATGGTGGATGAGATAACGGAGGGATTTGAGGACCTCCAGCTTGACCACCCTACCGGTGAAGGGGAGACTCGGCTGGGGTCTGCTCTGAAGACTCCATGCCTATGGCGGAAGGAGCTCATCAACCTTCCGAACTGGACGCCACCGCCTCCTCCTCCTCCTCCGGCGAGTCAGGGCACTCCGCCTCCACCGCCTCCTCCTCCGGCGAGTGACGATCAGGGCCCTCGGCCGGCTCCTTCTCCGGCGCGTGGCGGCACTCCGCCTCCTTCTCCGCCTGCGCCGACGCGCCCGAGCAGCCAGCCTCCTCCTTCTCCGCCTCGTCAGCAAGGGCGGAAGAGACCTGCCGCCGCTCCAGCTGCTCCGGCGCGTCGTAGTCCTTCTCCTCCGCCGCTTAAGCAAGTAAAGAAGACAACCGCTCCGTCTGCTCGGTCGGCGTCTAGCAGTACAACCAGAGGCGGGAGGACATACAGATTCGGTCCTTCTCTGAAGACTCCAGAGAAGTTACCATATGAGAGGACCCTGGAGGAGAACGCCGAGATCGCGCGAGAAGAAGTGAGGAACTTCTTTGAAGGGGTGAAAGCAAAGAAACATCCACCTCCGGAGGAGAAGGTAGATCGGGTGAAAGTGAAGCGCACTCTGGCTGCCCTGACAAAACCACCGAAGTCTGATCCGCCGAAAGGAAACTATGACCGCATTATTGGAAAGGAATTTGCCGAAGCGGAGCGGTCGGGAAGTACTGTCAGTGATCAAAGGCTGAAAGAACGACGAGCTGGGAAACAAATTGCCCAGCTCGGCGAACAAGCGAAGCAATCGTGCCCCCCGCTCAAGGTGCCTAGCCACAACGTCGATAATGATCCGAGGATGGTGCCCGGTTATAGCAATCTTGCAGATTACCTGCCCGACGAAGTACATTATGAACCCATGGAGGTGCAGATACAAAGATACGAGTACGGGAAGCCTCTCGTCAAAGATGAAAGATCTCTATCAACGATGATGCGAAGATTGCATGATTGGTACTTGAAAATCTGCAGAGACTCTGGGGGGAGGAGTACTTTGTATGTGAAAGTTAAAAAGGAGCATGACCTCGTTGGAATTGATCTGTTGCCTGTTCCATTTGAGGAGTTCTATCAGTTTTTCAATCAATTGGCCCTCGATAAAACAACGGTCGCCTGCTACTGTCTGTAAGTAGTACTACTTCTGTCATTAAGTTTCTCTATATAGCTTAGCTCTTTCATTGCATGTATTTATAATCATCCTCACTATATTATGCAGATTGAAGATCGCCGAATTGAAGAAAAGACAAGTCGGTGATATTGGGTTCATTAACACATATCTCATAGATGCAACTCAGGTTAAACTTCATGCCGCAGCTACCGAGGCCAGCTTGCTACGATCGTTCGTAATAAATCAAAACAAAGATATAATACTCTTTCCTTACAACTTCAGGTGAGTGTTACTGTCTTGTGCGTATTCGGTTTCCCTTATATATTAGTCAAGGTTATAGTAATGTAATTCATGAGTTATGCATGTGTGTGCAGTTTCCACTATATTCTCCTAGAGATTAAGCTTGAGCAGGGAGTAGTAACCGTCTTGGACTCTAAACGAAAAGATCCCAAGGAGTATGCGGACATGACTGAAATCCTCAAGAAGTAAGTTAAATCGATCATTATCCACCATATCAGCAACTTTGTTCATTTCCTGATATCAAGTAATTGTTTTCTTTGTCCGGCAGGGTTTGGAGAAAATTCACCAAAACAGTTCCGGGACTGCCGAAGGAGCTGGAATTTAGACACCCGAAAGTAAGTACTATAGTAGCATGTTCCGCGCATCTCCTAGTGATTCAAGCGCTAGTTTCATCAATACCATTTAGCATTCTTGCTTATCAGTTTGATTGACCTCTATTTCTTGTAAAGTGGTTGTGGCAGGAACAAGGGAATGATTTCTGTGGATACTACATCTGCGAGTCCATCCGCCACACGACCTGTGAGCGGGGCGGGTACTCTAACGAACAATATGAAGTACGTAAATAACAACATTCACAATTTTATTTTATTACCATCATTTGTGTTGAGTTTCATTCATTTATATATATATATATATGTATTGACCCCCTTCTTCAAATTAGATGTTTCGGAAGCGGGATGAACTCCTAGCACCAGCTCGCATGCGAGCAATTCAAGAGGAATTGGCGGCATTCTTTCTTGACCACGTGATCCCTGAAGACGGAGAATTCTATGTGGACCCTGAGTCCGTATGATTATATTTGTAAGAGATAATTATTGTATATATGTAGCCGGTAGTGTCAGATAGATATACGAGAACTTGTTGTTCGACCAATCTCTCGGAGAAGGAGAGGTGGTCGATATCACTTCTCTCTGTATATATGCATATATGTTCATGACGATCTTCTGTTTCCTTCGTTTGCTTACTAGCTAGCTAGCGTGTCTAGTCCTCTCTATATACGTATGTATAGTACGTAGCGTCGACCAAGCACGGACATAACAGAGGACACTTCTCTCTATTAATTATAACTAGCTAACACAATATATGAAACACCTAAATTAACCCCCAAAACCCCCAAACCCCCCCCCCCCTTTCAAAAAAAACAAAAACCCCAGCCACAGAAGTGCTGACGCGTGGATGCCTATTGGTCCCGGTTGGTGCCACCAACCGGGACCAAAGGGTCTCCTGACTGGGCTCTGCGCACTGCCCACGTGGAGGGCCTTTAGTCCCGGTTCTGGATTGAACCGGGACTAAAGGGGGGAGGTATTAGTACCAACACTTTAGTCCCGGTTTCGGAACCGGGACTAAAGGCCCTTACGAACCGGGACTATAGGCCCTTTTTCTACCAGTGATTAAAAAGTTTTCTATATGAAAAATCGCTATATCAAAAGTACATTTCAAAATAAGCTTAGGGTATTTTAAGATCTAGAGGAAAAAATGGAAACCTTCCTTAACTCATGACTCATGAACATGAACATGAACAAAGAGATCTAGAGGGAAAACATTTCAAATTTTTTTTGAATTATTTTTCAAAATATGATACGTAATATGACCGGAAAGTTTGAAATATTTTTCAGAATTTCATCATACTCATGAACATGAACAAAGTCCTAGAAATCAGCAAGGTTTAATAGGATTGATATGATAGATATATCAACAAGTGAGGTGGTGCTGGGGTTGGATAGAACTACGAAGTTAAGTGTGCTTGGGCTAGAGTAGTGTGAGGATGGGTGACCATCTGGGAAGTTTGACCATAGAGTGCGATTTGACTTGAGACTAAGCATATTGACCCAAGATTAAGCCATAGTGACATGAGATTAAGAAAAAACGAAAAACAAATTTAAAAAAATTATGAAAAACAACATTTAAAAAAATTTCAATTTTTTAAAAAAGTTGATACTAATGGCGCACTTCTATGTGGTGCGCCATTAGTATACCACCGTGGGCTATACTAATGGCGCACCTGTGGTGCGCCATAGTATCGCCGCAATAGTAATAATTTCTAGTGATCTATTATGAATGGCGCACCGTGTGCGGCACTAAGGCAAACTGTGCGCCAGTAGGCATTCCTAGTATGTCTTGCGTTTCGGAACTAATATTCTAGGATCATCATCATGTGCATTGATTTGCATACGGTGTTGTCCATGCATACGAGCATTTCCCCGTTGTCCGTTTTGCATTGTGCGCTCCTGAATGCCTCTAGTGGTCCTTCTGCGACCTCTTTGTGATGTGGAGGTTAAACGGAGATTGACCAAGAGCTTGTCATCGCCCTTGGTTTACTGCCGGCATAGACCTCTGTCAAGTTATACCATTTGACTTGTTGTTTGAGTACTCAACGTGTTAACCGAGGACCGAAAAGCCCTCGTTGTGGCACCAACACCCTTCAATTTGGACAAAAACCACTAAATTCTCATCATCTAGAGCATTCAATCACGATCGTGTGGCTGCAAACCGGACTGCATTTGGAGCTTCCTAACTCCCTCTACCTCTATATAAAGGGCACCCCCTCAAACTTCGCGGATCATTCTACCCCTAACCCTAAAATTTGCTCTCACCGCCGCCGGACAATGTCCGCCGCCTAGCGGACACACCGCCGCCGACCAATCCGCCGATGCCACCTTTCCCTGGGTCGGTCCCCAGTTCGCCGCCGATCCAGCGGGCCCGCGAGGCCCGTGCGGGGCCCTCCCGACCCGGTCTCCTCCACCGCCTCCTCGCGCCAGGTCTCCGCCCGTGCGCCGCCGCCTGCAACCCTCGCCGTCGAACCTCGGGAGGCGTGTACGTGCTACAGTGCTCGAGATCCAGATCCAGATCCGTTTGCCTCGGTTGACTACTTCCTCCCGAAACCCTAGCTTATTTGCATACTTTGACATGCCATAACTCTGCATCTGTAGCTCCGATTCGTGCGTGTAGCATATCAAAATGTTCGCCTCGACGAGTACATCATTTCATCTCATTGCATTATTTCCATTTGAGCTCATCTTGATGCCAGAAATTCTGTTGGAAGAGGGCTATGTGATGAATATGTCAGATCTGTTTCAGCAAATGGCTTTTTGTCATTTTTGCCATGATTTATGTGTGTATGCTATGATCCTGAGCTCTACATGTGTTTTGCTATATGTCATGCCATCTTTACAGGGGTGTATGCTATGTATTTTTGTGACCTTTGTGGTGACTAGCACAAGCATGCAAAGTAGCTTACTCGATGATGCTGATTTCAGGGACAGGATTATTGTTAGTCCTTGCCCTGTCATTATTTTTATGCCATATGTTCCTGTTGTTTCCTACTGATCCGTGCCTCTTTTGAGGATGATCAGTAAGGATGTTTTGTTAATGTTGTTGTGCTCTATCCATTCATGTCTTTGTTGGAAATTATGGAGCAACCTAGCTTGAGTCAATCGAGCTCTACTTTTGCTATAAAATGTTCCTGGCAGATTGTTAACATGTTTAGCGATTTTGCCGAGCTTGTTGTTGTTGATCCGTGCATGCTATGTTGTTGTTCTTGCCATGTCTAGCTTCTATGCCATGTCTTCTTGATGGGTGTATGCTTAGTTTGTCATTCCATGCTCTGTAGTGAGTGCATCGAGCTCGTAAACATGCCTATTTGTTAATCTGTTTTGCATGCTCCAGTTTTTCACTAAGTCTGAATCTATTAATGTTTTTGCTATGTTCGCATGCTTGCAATTGTATTTTCTGATCCTTTTTGGCTCATGGTCACTAAGGGACTTTTGTTATATGCTTAGAGTAGCTTCATGCCATGCCTTGACTTGCCATGATATGTTCTTGTAGCATGTAGTTTTCATGCTCTGAAGTTTGCTTCCTGATGATAAATTCCAGACTTGTGTTAACTTCACCAAGTCTGAAACCTGTTATCATTTGCACTTTTGTCATGCTTGTTTGAACCTATTAATGAGCGAATTAGCCGTAGCTCCGTGTTCATCTTTTTTCAAGCATCATGAGTGGATCCTGAAGGAAATATGTCCTAGAGGCAATAATAAAGTTATTATTTATTTCCTTATTTCATGATAAATGTTTATTATTCATGCTATAATTGTATTAACCGGAAACATAATACATGTGTGAATACATAGACAAACAGAGTGTCACTAGTATGCCTCTACTTGACTAGCTCCTTAATCAAAGATGGTTATGTTTCCTAACCATAGACAAAGAGTTGTTATTTGATTAACAAGGTCACATCATTAGTTGAATGATCTGATAGACATGACCCATTCCATTATCTTAGCACCCGATCGTTTAGTATGTTGCTATTGCTTTCTTCATGACTTATACATGTTCCTATGACTATGAGATTATGCAACTCCCGTTTGCCGGAGGAACACTTTGGGTGCTACCAAACATCACAACGTAACTGGGTGATTATAAAGGAGCATTACAGGTGTCTCCAAAGGTAGATGTTGGGTTGGCGTATTTCGAGATTAGGATTTGTCACTCCGATTGTCGGAGAGGTATCTCTGGGCCCTCTCGGTAATGCACATCACATAAGCCTTACAAGCATTGCAAATAATGAGTTAGTTGCAAGATGATGTATTACAGAACGAGTAAAGAGACTTACCGGTAACGAGATTGAACTAGGTATTGGATACCGACGATCGAATCTCGGGCAAGTAACATACCGATGACAAAGGGAACAACGTATGTTGTTATGCGGTCTGACCGATAAAGATCTTCGTAGAATATGTAGGAGCCAATATGGGCATCCAGGTCCCGCTATTGGTTATTGACCGGAGACGTGTCTCGGTCATGTCTACATTGTTCTCGAACCCGTAGGGTCCGCATGCTTAAGGTTACGATGACAGTTATATTATGAGTTTATGCATTTTGATGTACCGAAGGTTGTTCGGAGTCCCGGATGTGATCACGGACATGACGAGGAGTCTCGAAATGGTCGAGACGTAAAGATTGATATATTGGAAGCCTATGTTTGGATATCAGAAGTGTTCCGGGTGAAATCGGGACTTTACCGGAGTACCGGGAAGGTTACCGGAACCCCCTGGGAACTAAATGGGCCATGATGGGCCTTAGTGGAAAAGAGAAGAGGCAGCCCTACATGGGCTGCGCGCCTCCCCCTTCCCCTAGTCCTATTAGGACTAGGAGAGGTGGCCAGCCCCCTCTCTCTCTTTTCCCCCTCCGCGAATCCTATTCCAACTAGGATTGGGGGGGGGGGGGAATCCTACTCCCAGAGGGATTAGGACTCTCCTGGCGCGCCACACCTTGGCCGGCCAGCCTCTCCCCTCTAGTCCTTTATATACTGAGGCAGAGGCACCCTAGAACACACAAGTTGATCCATGTGATCTATTCCTTAGCCGTGTGCGGTGCCCCCAGCCACCATATTCCTCGATAATACTGTAGCGGAGTTTAGGCGAAGCCCTGCTGCTGTAGTACATCAAGATCGTCACCACACCGTCGTGCTGACGGAACTCTTCCCCGACACTTTGCTGGATCGGAGTCCGGGGATCGTCATCGAGCTGAACGTGTGCTCGAACTCGGAGGTGCCGTAGTTTCGGTGCTTGATCGGTTGGATCGTGAAGACGTATGACTACTTCCTCTATGTTGTGTCAACGCTTCCGCAGTCGGTCTACGTGGGTACGTAGACAGCACTCTCCCCTCTCGTTGCTATGCATCACCATGATCTTGCGTGTGCGTAGGATTTTTTTTGAAATTACTACGAAACCCAACAGTGGCATCCGAGCCTAGGTTATTTATGTTGATGTTATATGCACGAGTAGAACACAAGTGAGTTGTGGGCGATATAAGTCATACTACCTACCAGCATGTCATACTTTGGTTCGGCGGCATTGTTGGACGAGACGACCCGGACCAACATTACGCGTACGCTTACGCGAGACCGGTTCCCCCGACGTGCTTTGCACATAGGTGGCTTGCGGGCGACTGTCTCTCCAACTTTAGTTGAACCAAGTATGGCTACGCCCGGTCCTTGCGAAGGTTAAAACGGAGTCTATTTGACAAACTATCGTTGTGTTTTTGATGCATAGGTGAGATTGGTTCTTGCTTAAGCTCGTAGCAGCCACGTAAAACTTGCAACAACAAAGTAGAGGACGTCTAACTTGTTTTTGCAGGGCATGTTGTGATGTGATATGGTCAAGACATGATGCTGAATTTTATTGTATGAGATGATCATGTTTTGTAACCGAGTTATCGGCAACTGGCAGGAGCCATATGGTTGTTGCTTTATTGTATGCAATGCAATCGCGATGTAATGCTTTACTTTATTACTAAACGGTAGTGATAGTCATGGAAGCATAAGATTGGCGGGACGACAACGATGCTACGATGGAGATCAAGGTGTCGCGCCGGTGACGATGGTGACCATAACGGTGCTTCGGAGATGGAGATCACAAGCACAAGATGATGGCCATATCATATCACTTATATTGATTGCATGTGATGTTTATCCTTTTATGCATCTTATCTTGCTTTGATTGACGGTAGCATTATAAGATGATCTCTCACTAAATTATCAAGAAGTGTTCTCCCTGAGTATGCACTGTTGCCAAAGTTCGTCGTGCCCAGACACCACGTGATGATCGGGTGTGATAAGCTCTACGTCCATCTACAACGGGTGCAAGCCAGTTTTGCACACGCAGAATACTCAGGTTAAACTTGACGAGCCTAGCATATGCAGATATGGCCTCGGAACACGGAGACCGAAAGGTCGAGCGTGAATCATATAGTAGATATGATCAACATAACGATGTTCACCATTGAAAACTACTCCATCTCACGTGATGATCGGTTATGGTTTAGTTGATTTGGATCACGTAATCACTTAGAGGATTAGAGGGATGTCTATCTAAGTGGGAGTTCTTTAAGTAATATGATTAATTGAACTTTAATTTATCATGAACTTAGTCCTGGTAGTATTAGCATATCTATGTTGTAGATCAATAGCTCGCGCTGTTGCTTCCCTATGTTTATTTTGATATGTTCCTAGAGAAAATTGTGTTGAAAGATGTTAGTAGCAATGATGCGGATTGGATCCGTGATCTGAGGTTTATCCTCATTGCTGCACAGAAGAATTATGTCCTTGATGCACCGCTAGGTGACAGACCTATTGCAGGAGCAGATGCAGACGTTATGAACGTTTGGCTAGCTCAATATGATGACTACTTGATAGTTTAGTGCACTATGCTTAACGACTTAGAATCGGGACTTCAAAGACGTTTTGAACGTCATGGACCATATGAGATGTTCCAGGAGTTGAAGTTAATATTTCAAGCAAATACCCGAGTTGAGAGATATGAAGTCTCCAACAAGTTCTATAGCTAAAAGATGGAGGAGAATCGCTCAACTAGTGAGCATGTGCTCAGATTGTCTGGGTACTACAATCGCTTGAATCAAGTGGGAGTTAATCTTCCAGATAAGATAGTGATTGACAGAATTCTCTAGTCACCATCACCAAGTTAGTAGAACTTCGTGATGAACTATAATATGCAAGGGATAACGGAAACAACTCCCAAGCTCTTCGTGATGCTGAAATCAACGAAGGTAGAAATCAAGAAAAAACATCAAGTGTTGATGGTTGACAAGATCACTAGTTTCAAGAAAAGGGCAGAGGGAAGAAGGGGAACTTCAAGAAGAACAGCAAGCAAGTTGCTGCTCAAGTGAAGAAGCCCAAGTCTGATCCTAAGCCTGAGACTAAGTGCTTCTACTGCAAAGGGACTGGTCACTGGAAGCGGAACTACCCCAAGTGATTGGCGGATAAGAAGGATGGCAAAGTGAACATAAGTATATTTGATATACATGTTATTGATGTGTACTTTACTAGTGTTTATAGCAACCCTCAGTATTTGATACTAGTTCAGTTGCTAAGATTAGTAACTCGAAACGGGAGTTGCAGAATAAACAGAGACTAGTTAAGGGTGAAGTGACGATGTGTGTTGGAAGTGGTTCCAAGATTGATATGATCATCATCGCACACTCCCTATAATTTCGGGATTAGTGTTGAACCTAAATAAGTGTTATTTGGTGTTTGCGTTGAGCATGAATATGATTTGATCATGTTTATTGTAATACGGTTATTCATTTAAGTAAGAGAATAAATTGTTGTTCTGTTTACATGAATAAAACCTTATATGGTTACACACCCAATGAAAATAGTTCGTTGGATCTCGATCGTAGTGATACACATAATCATAATATTGAAACCAAAAGATGCAAAGTTAATAATGATAGTGCAACTTATTTGTGGCACTGCCGTTTAGGTCATATTGGTGTAAAGCGCATGAAGAAACTCCATGCTGATGGGCTTTTGGAATCACTTGATTATGAATCAGTTGATGCTTGCGAACCATGCCTCATGGGCAAGATGACTAAGACTCTGTTCTTCGGAACAATGGAGCGAGCAACAGATTTGTTGGAAATCATACATACTGATGTATGTGGTCCGATGAATATTGAGGCTCGCGACAGGTATCATTATTTTCTGATCTTCACAGATGATTTGAGCAGATATGAGTATATCTACTTGATGAAACATAAGTCTGAAACATTTGAAAAGTTCAAAGAATTTCAGAGTGAAGTGAAAAATCATCGTAACAAGAAAATAAAGTTTCTACGATCTGATCGTAGAGAAGAGTGTTTGAGTTACGAGTTTGGCCCTCAGTTAAAAACAATGTGAAATAGTTTCACTACTCATGCCACCTGGAACACCATAATGTAATGGTGTGTCCGAACGTCATAACCATACTTTATTAGATATGGTGCAATCTATGATGTTTCTTACCGATCTACCACTATCGTTTTGGGGTTATGCATTAAAGACAGTTGCATTCACGTTAAAAGGGCACCATCAAAATCCGTTGAGATGACACCTTATGAACTGTGGTTTGGCAAAAAAAACCAAAGTTGTCATTTCTGAAAGTTTGGGGTTGCAATGCTTATGTGAAAAAGTTTCAACCTGATAAGCTCAAACCCAAATCGGAGAAATGTGTCTTCATAGGATATCCAAAGGAAACTATTGGATACACCTTCTATCACAGATCCGAAGGCAAGACTTTTGTTGCTAAATTCGGAAACTTTCTAGAGAAGGAGTTTCTCTCGAAAGAAGTGAGTGGGAGGAAAGTAGAAAACTTGATAAGGTAATTGTACCTTCTCCCTTATTGGAAAGTAGTTCATCACAGAAATCTGTTCTTGTGACTACTACACCAATTAGTGAGGAAGCTAATGATGATGATCATGAAACTTCAGATCAAGTTACTACTGAATCTCGTAGGTAAACCAGAGTGAGATCCGCACCAGAGTGGTACGGTAATCCTGTTCTGGAAGTCATGTTCCTAGACCATGACGAACTTGCGAACTATGAGGAAGCGATGATGAGCCCAGATTCCGCAAAATGGTTTGAGGCCATGAAATCTGAGATATGATCCATGTATGAGAACAAAGTATGGACGTTGATGGATTTTCCCGATGATCGGCAAGCCATAAAAATAAATGGATCTTCAAGAGGAAGATGGATGCTGATAGTAGTGTTATTATCTACAAAGCTAGAATTGTCGCAAAAGGTTTTTCGACAAGTTCAAGGTGTTGACTACGATGAGAGATTCTCACTCGTAACTATGCTTAAGTCTGTCCGAATCATGTTAGCAATTGCCGCATTTTATGAAATCTGGCAAATGGATAAACAAAACTGAATTCCTTAATGGATTTATTGAAGAAGAGTTGTATACTATGCAACTAGAAGGTTTTGTCAATCCGAAAGGTACTAACAAAATGTGCAAGCTCCAGCGATCCATCTGTGAACTGGTGCAAGCATCTTGGAGTTGGAATATACGCTTTGATGAGTTGATCAAAGCATATAGTTTTATACAGACTTGCGGTGAAGCCTGTATTTGCAAGAAAGTGAGTGGGAGCACTATGGCATTTCTGATAAGTATATGTGAATGACATATTGTTGATCGGAAATAATGTAGAATTATTCTGTAAAGCATAAAGGAGTGTTTGAAAGGAGTTTTTCAAAGAAAGACTTCGGTGAAGCTGCTTACATATTGAGCTTCAAGATCTATAGAGATAGATCAAGACGCTTGATAAGTTTTTCTAATGAGTACATACCTTGACAAGATTTTGAAGTAATTCAAAATGGAGCAGTCAAAGAAAGAGTTCTTGCCTGTATTACAAGGTGTGAAGTTGAGTAAGACTCAAAGCCCGACCACGGCAGAAGATAGAAAGAGAATGAAAGTCATTCCCTATGCCTTGGCCATAGGTTCTATAAAGTATGTCATGCTGTGTACCAGATCTATTGTATACCCTGCACTGATTTGGCAAGGGAGTACAATAGTGATCTAGGAGTAGATCACTAGACAGCGGTCAGAATTATCCTTAGTGAAATAAGGATATGTTTCTCGATTATGGACGTGACAAAAAGGTTCGTCGTAAAGGGTTACGTCGATGCAAGTTTTTGACACTGATCTAGAAGACTCTAAGTCTCGGTCTAGATACATATTGAAATTGGGAGCAATTAGCTAGAGTAGCTCCAAGCAGAGCATTGTTGACATAGAAATTTGCAAAATACATACGGATCTGAATGTGGCAGACCCGTTGACTAAGATTCTCTCACAAGCAAAACATGATCACACCTTAGTACTCTTTGGGTGTTAATCACATAGCAATGTGAACTAGATTACTGAATCTAGTAAACCCTTTGGGTATTGGTCACATGGCGATGTGAACTATGGGTGTTAATCACATGATGATGTGAACTATCGAAGTTAATCACATGGTGATGTGATCTAGATTATTGACTCTAGTGCAAGTGGGAGACTGAAGGAAATATGCCCTAGAGGCAATAATAAAGTTATTATTTATTTCCTTATTTCATGATAAATGTTTATTATTCATGCTAGAATTATATTAACCGGAAACATAATACATGTGTGAATACATAGACAGACAGAGTGTCACTAGTATGCCTCTACTTGACTAGCTCGTTAATCAAAGATGGTTATGTTTCCTAACCATAGACAAAGAGTTGTCATTTGATTAACGGGATCACATCATTAGTTGAATGATCTGATTGACATGACCCATTTCATTAGCTTAGCACCCGATCGTTTAGTATGTTGCTATTGCTTTCTTCATGACTTATACATGTTCCTATGACTATGAGATTATGCAACTCCCGTTTGCCGGAGGAACACTTTGGGTGCTACCAAACGTCACAACGTAACTGGGTGATTATAAAGGAGCATTACAGGTGTCTCCAAAGGTAGATGTTGGGTTGGCGTATTTCGAGATTAGGATTTGTCACTCCGATTGTCGGAGAGGTATCTCTGGGCCCTCTCGGTAATGCACATCACATAAGCCTTGCAAGCATTGCAACTAATGAGTTAGTTGCGAGATGATGTATTACAGAACGAGTAAAGAGACTTGCCGGTAACGAGATTGAACTAGGTATTGGATACCGACGATCGAATCTCGGGCAAGTAACATACCGATGACAAAGGGAACGACGTATGTTGTTATGCGGTCTGACCGATAAAGATCTTCGTAGAATATGTAGGAGCCAATATGGGCATCCAGGTCCCGCTATTGGTTATTGACCAGAGACGTGTCTCGGTCATGTCTACATTGTTCTCGAACCCGTAGGGTCCGCACGCTTAAGGTTACGATGATAGTTATATTATGAGTTTATGCATTTTGATGTACCGAAGGTTGTTCGGAGTCCCGGATGTGATCACGGACATGACGAGGAGTCTCGAAATGGTCGAGACATAAAGATTGATATATTGGAAGCCTATGTTTGGATATCGGAAGTGTTCCGGGTGAAATCGGGATTTTACTGGAGTACCGGGAAGGTTACCGGAACCCCCCAGGAGCTAAATGGGCCATGATGGGCCTTAGTGGAAAAGAGAAGAGGCAGCCCTACATGGGCTGCGCGCCTCCCCCTTCCCCTAGTCCTATTAGGACTAGGAGAGGTGGCCAGCCCCCTCTCTCTCTTTTCCCCCTCCGCGAATCCTATTCCAACTAGGATTGGGGGGGGGGGCAATCCTACTCCCAGAGGGAGTAGGACTCTCCTGGCGCGCCACACCTTGGCCGGCCAGCCTCCCCCCTCTAGTCCTTTATATACTGAGGCAGAGGCACCCTAGAACACACAAGTTAATCCACGTGATCTATTCCTTAGCCGTGTGCGGTGCCCCCAGCCACCATATTCCTCGATAATACTGTAGCGGAGTTTAGGCGAAGCCCTGCTGCTGTAGTACATCAAGATCGTCACCACACCGTCGTGCTGACGGAACTCTTTCCCGAAACTTTGCTGGATCGGAGTCCGGGGATCGTCATCGAGCTGAACGTGTGCTCGAACTCGGAGGTGCCGTAGTTTCGGTGCTTGATCGGTTGGATCGTGAAGACGTACGACTACTTCCTCTACGTTGTGTCAACGCTTCCGCAGTCGGTCTGCGTGGGTACGTAGACAGCACTCTCCCCTCTCGTTGCTATGCATCACCATGATCTTGCGTGTGCATAGGAATTTTTTTGAAATTACTACGAAACCAAACAGATCCCTGCCATGTATTGTGTTGCTATGTTTGGGTGCTGTAGCATATTTATCTTGATGCATTTAGTTGGTCACTTGCTGTTTATCGCAGACCGGTGCCTTACTTGTTTTTGCTTGCCATTTCCAAACCGTGCATCCAATTCCGGTGATCTTTATATCGATTTCGACCGAAATCAACTCTCCTTTCCAGTGACACTCTTGGTTTTTCAAGTTGAGGCCAGGTTCAATCATTCCTTTGCAAATCATGCATATGCATCACATACCGCATCCCGCATATCATACCATGTTCGCATCATGTTGCTTGAGCATTGCATGTGGTTGATTGTATTCCTTTTTTCTTGTTGTTCTTGTTTGGTAGAGCCGGGAGACGAGTACATGAACGAGGAGCCCGTTGAGTACGCTTTCAAGGATCAAGGCAACTCTGAGAACTTTGCAGGCAAGATGACCATACCCTCGAAATCACTTCTATCTTTGCTTGCTAGATGCTCGCTCTTTTTCTATGCCTATGATACGATACCTACTACTTACTTATCATGCCTCCCAATTGCCATGTCAAACCTCTAACTCACCATGTCCTAGCAAACCATTATTTGGCTATGTTACCGCTTTGCTCAGCCCCTCTTATAGCGTTGCTAGTTGCAGGTGAAGATTGGAGATCGTTCTTGTTGGAACTTGTTTATTTGTTGGGATATCACAATATTATGTTGTTTATCTTAATGCACCTATATACTTGGTAAAGGGTGGAAGGCTCGGCCTTATGCCTGGTGTTTTGTTCCACTCTTGCCACCCTAGTTTTCGTCATATCGGTGTTATGTTCCCGGATTTTGCGTTCCTTACGCGGTTGGGTTATATTGGGAACCCCTTGACAGTTCGCCTTGAATAAAACTCCTCCAGCAATGTCCAACCTTGGTTTTACCATTTTCCACCTAGCCTCTTTTTCCCTTGGGTTTCCGGAGCCCGAGGGTCATCTTTATTAAACCCCCCGGGCCAGTGCTCCTCTGAGTGTTGGTCCAAACTAGAGCCCCTTGCAGCGCCACCTCGGGGAAACTCGAGGGTTGGTTTTAGTTGTACGGATTGCTTATCCGGTGTGCCCTGAGAACGAGATATGTGCATCTCCTATCGGGATTTGTCGGCACATTCGGGTGGTGTTGCTGGACTTGTTTTACCATTGTCGAGATGTCTAGTAACTTGGATGCCGAGTCTGATCGGATTGTCTTGGGAGAAGGAATATCCTTCTTTGACCGTGAGAGCTTGTGATGGACTAAGTTGGGACTCCCCTGCAGGGATTTGAATTTTTGAAAGTTGTGCCCGCGGTTATGGGCAGATGGGAATTTGTTAATGTCCGATTGTAGAAAACCTGAAACTTAACTTATTCAAAATGCATCAACCGCGTGTGTAACCGTGATGGTCTCTTCTCGGCAGAGTCCAGGAAGTGAAAACGGTGTTGGAGTAATGTTTGACGTAGGTTGTTCTAGGATCAATTCTTGATCATAGTTGTTCGTCCGTGCTTTTGCCTTCTCTTCTCGCTCTCTTTTGCGTATGTTATCCACCATATATGCTAGTCGCTTGCTGCACCTCCACCTCATACCTTTGCCTTACCTTTAAGCTTAAATAGTCTTGATCGCGAGGGTGCGAGATTGCTGAGTCCCCGTGACTCACAGATTACTTCCAAACCAGATGCATGGACCAATGATACCGTTTCAGATGATATGACCGAGCTCAAGTGGGAGTTCGATGAAGACTCTCGCCGTTACTACGTGTCTTTCCCAGATGATCAGTAGTGGTGCCTAGTTGGTGCGATCGGGGACTTTGTCGCATTTGGGGGTTGATCTTTATTTTGGTACCGTAGTCGGACCCTGAGTGTATTGGATGAATGTAATGACTTATTTATGTATTTGTGTGACGTGGTGAGTGTAAGCCAACTATGTACCTTTCCCCTTTATTTATTTACATGGGTTGTTGTGAAGATTACCTCACTTGCGACATTGCTTTCAATGCGGTTATGCCTCTAAGTAGTGCTTTGACACACAGGAGATATAGCCACATCGAGGGCGTTACAAGTTGGTAATTAGAGCCTTCCCCGACCTTAGGAGCCCCCTGCTTGATCGAATTGTTGGCGTTGTTGAGTCTAGAAAAATGTTTTGAGTCATTTAGGAAATTATATATATCGGAGAGTTAGGAATTCTTTTTACTCCTCAGCCCCTTCGTCGCTCTGGTGAGGCATCCTGACGTAGAGTTTGACTCTTCCCTTCTCAAATTTCACTAAAAAAAATTTAGGATCACGCGGGTATCTTGGAATCGTTCCGATGGTTTTGTGATGAGAACATTGTTCTTGGTGCCTCCTGACATTTAGGGGTTGTGGCAGTGTCCCGGGGAGTTGAGCTCCGAGGTGTTGTCGTCACAATTTTATCGTTGGGATTCTGGAATACCTGAGTTTCGCCGACATCGAAAATCTCTTTTATGCAGTTGTTGGTGAGATAACCTCGACGCCACCCAATACTGGGGCGGGAGTTCGGGAGTATTGCCATAACTAGTATAACGGATGCTTTTCGAAGGTTGAGGTAAATGATTTCAGAAGGTTTCTTGGTTATGTGTTGAAGGATGGATACAGCTAGATGTAGGATTTACTAGCTTTGGGTGAGATATTATGCTTCCCCTGTATCCCCAACACCTGATTGCATAACCGGAAAGGTTTGGGAGTTTCATAGGCGGGAATTCTTGTAGCTCTAGTTCTTCTTCCGCGGATATTTGGTTTGTGATTGGGTAATCCTCACCAAGTATTTGCTCTCGTCCGTACCTTGTTGTTTTATTCTTCTTCCTATATCTAAGTGGCTTCTCAATTTATGGAAATGTGACCATTTCAATTGGAATGCATTCGTTCATTTTGTTCGGATGTGAAGACTATATGTTGCAAGTTCAATCCGTTCGATTCAGCTTGATTATCTATCTGTCAAGATGCTAATGGATGTCACCTCTTCAGGATGGCTCCTCCAACGCGCACGACTCCGAATCCTGATCCGCCACCACACCACCTCCACCTCCGGAGGCATGGCAAGCTGTGATGGCCGCTACCAATGCAAACACGCACCCGATCATGCAGCTCTTGCAAGAGCGCAACCAAGGGAATCATGGCCATGGCAACAATCAGAATCAGTTTGCTACACTCAACCAGTTCCTTGCTAACCAGCCAAAGACCTTCACCAATTGTGTTGAGGCAACAAACGCTGATGATTGGCTCGTGGATATCCGCAAGCATTTCGAGTGCAGCAACGTCAGGCCTGAGGACTTTGTCAAGTTTGCCTCCTTCCAACTCAAAGACCAAGCTGCAGAATGGTTTCAGCAATACAAAAATTCCAAAGGAGGCCGTGTGATTACCTAGGATGAATTCCGTCAAGACTTCAAAGCTCATCACATTCCTCAGAGTGTTGTGGAAAGCAAGCGTGAGGAATTCCGCAACCTGAAGCAAGGCACTTTGTCTGTTACCAGTACAACATCATGTTTCAGAAGCTCGCTCGTTTCGCCAAGTAGGACGTCCCTGACGAGAAGAGCATGATATACCAGTTCAGGGGTGGTCTGAGAGAAGAACTCCAGCTAGCTCTCGTCCTTTTTGAGCCCAAGAAGTACGATGAGGTTTACAACATGGCACTGAAACAAGAGGCTGCTCAACTGAAGTGCAATGCTTCCAAGAAGCGAGTCAGAGATGTGACTCCTTCTTCCTTAACTCAAGTGGCTAAGCAGCAGAAGTATTGGCTGCCTCCTCCTCCGTTCCATCAGCCTTATTAGCAGAAGAGCAAAGGTGGCAGTGGATCTTCCCACCCACCCAACCCTAGCTTTCAGAACAAGACTTCGTCTCAAGCTCCAAGATCAAGTGCTCCGTATCACCGTCCGCTCTCGGAGGTCACGTGCAACAAGTGCCAACAAAAGGGTCACTATGCCAACAAATGCTTCAATCAGAGGCGTCTTCCAACTCCTCCTCCTGTGAGATCTTCAAGTTCAGCTGTGGTCAAGCATAACCCCAAGCACGCCAAGGTCAATATGTTGAATGCAGCTCAGGCAGAGGACTCGTCAGATGTCATCATGGGTAACCTTCCTGTTAACGATATTCCAAGAGTTCTTTTTGACACTGGTGCATCGCATTGTTTCATCTCGAGACATTTTGCATCTAAGCATGATTTTGTTACTCAAGTGTTGCTGAAACCTTTGGCTATTGTCTCTCCGGCCCGTCAAATGACTTCTCGAGTATGCGTTCCGGATGTTTCAATCACATTGGGTGACTATAAGTTCTTGTCTTCTCCTAATGTTCTTGGTGACTCGGATATTGATCTTATTCTCGGAATGGATTGGCTTTCTAAGCACAAGGCTCAGCTTGATTGTGCCGCCAGGCAGATTCAATTGACTCATTCGTCTGAGGATGTAATTTTCTTTGCCGCAAGGGATAATACCATTCGTCTATTTTCTCTCAATGAGAAGGGTGAACTAGATGCCATCTCGCAAATTCCGGTCGTTTGCGAATATCAAGACGTTTTTCTAGAAGAGCATCCAGGAATGCCTCCGCGCCGGCAAGTTGAATTTTTCATCGAACGTGAGCCTGGCACGGAACCTGTTTGCAAACGTCCTTACAAGCTTGGACCTGAAGAGTTGAAAGAGCTGAAGAAGCAACTCGATAAACAAGAGCGTTTGGGTCTCATCCGACCTAGTTCTTCTCCGTGGGGTTGTGGAGTTCTTTTTGTGAAGAAGAAGAAGGATGGAACGGACCGACTTTGTGTCAACTACCATCCATTGAACAAGAAGACTATAAAGAACAAGTACCCACTTCCCAACATCAATGAGCTGTTTGAACAACTCAAAGGTGCTAAAGTATTCTCCAAGCTTGATGTCCGTATGGGCTATCACCAGATTCGCATTAGTGAAGAGGATATCCCCAAGACAGCATTCAGAACAAGCTATGGTTCATATGAATACACTGTCATGTCTTTCGGCCTCGTCAATGCTCCGCCAACATTCTCTTGCATGATGAACTTCATCTTCAACCCCTACACAAATGAGTTCATCTTGGTCTACCTCGATGACATTTTGGTCTTTTCCAAGAACAAGGAGGATCATGCCAAACACTTGCGTTTGGTGCTAGATAAGCTCAGAGAACATCAGTTCTATGTCAAGTTTTCAAAGTGCGAGTTTTGGCTCGATGAGTTTCTCTACCTTGGGCATATCATTTCTGCCAAGGGCATAGTGGTTAATCCTAAGAAGGTGTCTGCAATTGTGAATTGGGAACCACCTCAGAATGTGAAGCAACTCCGTAGCTTCCTTGGGCTCACAAGCTATTGCAGAAGGCTCGTTGAGAACTTTTCATAGATCGCGAAGCCTCTTTCCAACCTTCTCCAGAAGCATGTGAAGTACGTCTGGTCTCCTGATTGTGACATCGCTTTCAACACCCTGAAAGAGAAGTTAGTCACTGCTCCAGTTCTGACTCCTCCTGATGAATCCAAACCATTCGAGGTCTTCTATGATGCCTCTCTTCAAGGTCTTGGTGCAGTGTTGATGCAAGAGAAGAAATTTGTGGCTTATACCTCTCGCCAGTTGAAGCCCAATGAAAAGAACTACCCCACTCATGACCTCGAGTTGGCGGCAGTTGTCCATGCTCTTTTAACTTGGAGACATCTCTTATTGGGAAGAAAAGTGGACATCTTCACTGACCACAAGAGTCTCAAGTACATCTTCACTCAGCCTAATCTCAACCTCAGGCAGACTCGTTGGGTCGAAATGATCCAAGAGTATAATCCGAGTATCGAATATACTCCAGGCAAGGCCAATGTAATTGCTGACACATTGAGCAGGAAGGCTTACTGCAATAGTTTGATTCTCAAGCCTTATGTAGGACCTTGAAGTAGATGTGTCTAGAGGGGGGGTGATTAGACACTTAATGCTAAAGTTGCAGTTTTTAAGCTTTTTCGGTTTGAGTGGAGTTTAGGCACAATTTCAACATTCATAATACATATCAAGCAAGCATGCAAAGAGTATATAGGCAGCGGAAAGTAAAGCATGCAACTTGCAAGAATGTAAAGGGAAGGGTTTGGAGAATTCAAACGCAATTGGAGACACGGATGTTTTTCCCGTGGTTCGGATAGGTGGTGCTATCCTATATCCACGTTGATGGAGACTTCAACCCACGAAGGGTAACGGTTGCGCGAGTCCACGGAGGGCTCCAGCCACGAAGGGTCCACGAAGAAGCAACCTTGTCTATCCCACCATGGCCATCGCCCACGAAGGACTTGCCTCACTAGCGGTAGATCTTCACGAAGTAGGCGATCTCCTTGCCCTTACAAACTCCTTGGTTCAACTCCACAATCTTGTCGGAGGCTCCCAAGTGACACCTAGCCAATCTAGGAGACACCACTCTCCAAGAAGTAACAAATGGTGTGTTGATGATGAACTCCTTGCTCTTGTGCTTCAAATGATAGTCTCCCCAACACTCAACTCTCTCTCACAGGATTTGGATTTGGTGGAAAAAAGATTTGAGTGGAAAGCAACTTGGGGAATGCTAGAGATCAAGATTCATGTGGTAGGAATGGAATATCTTGGCCTCAACACATGAGTAGGTAGTTCTCTCTCAGAAATAGGATGCTGGAAGTGTAGGCTTAGTCTGATGGCTCTCTCCACGAGTGAAGAGGAGGTGGAGGGGTATATATAGCCTCCACACAAAATCCAACCGTTACACACAATTTACCAATCTCGGTGGGACCGAATCAAAAAACTCGGTCGGACCGAAATAGTAAACCTAGTGACCGTTAGAGATTTTCGGTGGGACTGACATGCAACTCGGTAGGACCGATATAGTTAGGGTTAGGGCACAACATAATCTTGGTGAGACCGATTACACAAACTCGGTGAGACCGATTACTAAACTCGGTTGGACCGATTTTGGTAATAAGTTAACCAGAGAGTTTGCATTGTAATCTTGGTAGTACCGATTGCCTAAACTCGGTGAGACCGATTTTGGCAATGGACATACACAGAGAGATTACAATCCCATCTCGGTGAGACCGAGATCCCTATCGGTAGAACCGATTGCTAGGGTTTGGCAGTGGCTTATGACAAGTGAAACTCGGTGGCACCGGATAGAAATAATCGGTAGATCCGAGTTTGGCTTAGGGTTTAGGTCATATATGTGGAAGTGGGAAAGTAGCTGAGGATTTTGGAGCATATCATTAAGCACATGAAGCAAGAGGCTCATTAAGCAGAACCTCATCCCTCCTTGATAGTATTGGCTTTTCCTATGGACTCAATGTGATCTTGGATCACTAAAATGTAAAATGAAGAGTCTTGAGCTTTAAGCTTTAGCCAATCCTTTGTCCTTAGCATCTTGGGGAATTTCCCACAACCTTTAGTCCATGCCACTCCATTGTTGAACTTATCTGAAACATACTAGATAGAAACGTTAGTCCAACAAGAGATATGTTGTCATAAATTACCAAAACCACCTAGGGAGCACTTGTGCTTTCAATCTCCCCCTTTTTGGTAATTGATGCCAACATACATCAAAGCTTTAGATAAAGATATAAAGAACAACAAGTAAAGCTTTGGAAGGACATGTTACAAGCATAGGCTCCTCCTACATGTATGCACTCATGTAAATGTGAAATATAGAGGCATGTGAGAGCATAACCATGACAGAGTA
This sequence comes from Triticum aestivum, assembly GCF_018294505.1. Taxonomy (NCBI): domain Eukaryota; kingdom Viridiplantae; phylum Streptophyta; class Magnoliopsida; order Poales; family Poaceae; genus Triticum; species Triticum aestivum. Next base: position 624,983,697 of record NC_057812.1, on the reverse strand, counting down.
GGCAATGTGTTACATGTATCTTGGCCATATGCATCAGAGCAAAAGATTATCAAGTAAAATACCTTCATGCTCATGAGTCCTTCTTGCAAACAGTATGTACATAAGCAAGAATTCCTCATACTCATGATTTTGATGCATACACTTACCTTGTAGTCTTTAGCTGGCTTAGGATGGAATGAACCTGCACAAACAAGGTTAGATAACACAGGTACATCCACTAGACAGAGCAAACCAAAGAAGCCACAAGAGTACCAAGACTGGGATGACATGTAGAGAGTGAGTACAAGGTACCACATTGGATTCAACATGTCCCCAAGAGTAAAGATATGCAATGAATTTGACTGATTTCTTCCCTTAGGTGTCTTGCTCCCCCTGAATCTTACATGGGATATTGGGAGAAGATAGGGAACAGAAAATCAGAGCTGAAAGATACAAATGGATAGAACTTAATGCAAATAAGCACATATGAACATGTCTTTCCCCCAAAAAGACATGTGACATCTCTCCTCTTGAACATCAAGCATCTGGGATCCTTGAGTATTCTCTCCTCCTGGAAATCTCTTTCTCCCCCTTAATACTTTCTCCCTTGTAGGTGATAAGCTTTGATGTGATCTCTCTCTCCCCCGTCGACATCAATTTCCAAGAAGGGTTTTCTGGAATCCGTCGTATAGGCTTGGTCCTTGAGACTCAGCACAAAGCAATGGATAAAACTGTGATGCTTGTAGAGGACAAGATTCATTGAGTAGAGCTGGATCAGAAGAAATATAGAACAAGTGGCAAACTGTTTTTCCTGTTGTGAAGTCGGTGGCACCGAGTGGCATGTTTCGGTGGGGCCGAAAAGATTCGGTTGGACCGAAAACTACAAGTCGGTGAAACCGAGTTCAACACAGAAAAAACACTTGTCACCTCAGCTCACTAAACATGTAGGATCTCACAAAGATTTGCAATGAATTATCTGAAGGATTTGCAAGGAATTGAATGCAGAAAATGCAGAACAAAAACAAAAAGGAAAGAGAAGAAACTGAAAGATCTAGATGAAGTTTTTTTGGAAAAAGAGAAAGAAAATAAATATGCATGAGACAAATGCAATAACACAGAAAAGAACACAAGAGAACTTCATCTAGAGTTGGGCGGTGACATAGTCACCTATGTTAGAGTATATTGACTTAGGAGTCAAGTGAGAACACTTGATCATAGGTCATACTCATCGTTTAAGCTCAAAATGGGGTTACCATTTTTCGTTTAAGCATATTGATGTATTCACATCTTGTTGAGTTGCTTTGACTCATGTCTTGGAGTAAAGCTTCTCTAAGATGGAATAACATACCTTGGGTGGTGGTGCGGTTCTTGCTCATGTAGTTGAACTTGTGTGGGTGCTGAAGGTTGATGTAGCTCATCAAGAGTTGGGAGCACCACTTGGAGTTTGAGTTCATCTACCTACATGGGTTAGTTCTTGCAAGGAAGAGCACTTGTGTATCCAAAAGTGACAATCATGAAGCTCAACATAGAAATTGTCAAAGGATATGTTTGAATGGTTTTGTGCTTCCTTGTCTTCAACCACCATTGTGTAGAGACTTGGTGATGTAGAGATTGCTCAGGATATGAGTGAGTCGCAATCTCATGGAATTAGATCCAACCAAGCACCTACATGGGTTAGACAACATGCAAGGTACAAATATATCCAAGACATAAGATAGTCATCATAAGAGATATATCATGGATTAGTCATAAGCGCATGTCTTGCATGTATCCAATGGAGTTCCTACTCCAAGTTTGAAGCATCAATAATGTTCAATTCACCTCTCAACCTGCAAAATACTTTCTCATCAAGAGGTTTAGTAAATATATCCGCTAATTGCTTATCGGTGCGAACATGCTTAAGATCAATGTCACCCTTAGCAACATGGTCTCGAATGAAATGATGACGAACTTCAATATGCTTAGTTCGAGAATGTTGTACAGGATTATGACCAATTTTGATAGCACTTTCATTGTCACAAAGCAGTGGAACATGTTTCACATAGATCCCATAATCTTTAAGAGTTTGGGTCATCCAAAGTAATTGAGCACAACATGAACCAGCGGCAATGTATTCCGCTTCGGCGGTGGATAAGGATACCGAGTTTTGTTTCTTGGAAGACCAAGACACAAGAGATCTACCAAGAAATTGACAAGTACCCGAAGTGGACTTTCTATCAACCTTGTCTCCGGCATAATCCGAGTCGGAATAGCCAACAAGATCAAAAGAAGACCTCTTAGGATACCAAATGCCAAAGTTTGGTGTATGAATTAAGTATCTCACTATCCTTTTCACGGCCTTAAGATGACATTCTTTAGGAGCAGCTTGATATCGTGCACACATGCACACACTTAGCATAATGTCGGGACGTGAAGCACATAGGTATAACAAAGAACCAATCATAGAGCGATAAACCTTTTGATCAACCGGTTCACCATCTTTGGTCAAATCAAGATGTCCACTAGTAGGCATGGGTGTAGGCATACCTTTGCATTCTTGCATATTGAACTTCTTGAATAAGTCCTTGGTGTACTTCGTTTGAGAGACAAATGTACCTTCCTTAGTTTGCTTGATTTGCAAACCGAGAAAGAATTTGAGTTCACTCATCATAGACATCTCAAACTTCTCTGACATTAGCTTTCCAAACTTTTCACTAAAGAGAGGGTTAGTTGAACCAAATATGATATCATCAACATAAATTTGGCATACAAATAGTTCTCCATTAACCCTTTTAGTAAAAAGAGTAGAATCAATTTTACCAATTTCAAAACCACTTGCAATAAGGAACTTGGTCAAGCATTTATACCATGCTCTAGGAGCTTGTTTAAGACCATAAAGAGCTTTGTGAAGTTTGTAAACATGATTTGGTTTCTTAGGATTGATAAAGCCGGGAGGTTGTTTGACATAAACTTCCTCCTCTATTTCACCATTTAGAAAAGCACTTTTAATGTCCATTTGGTACAAGGTGATATTATGGTGATTAGCATAGGCAAGTAAGATGCGAATGGACTCAAGTCTAGCAACGGGAGCATATGTCTCACCATAGTCCATACCTTCGACTTGTGTGTACCCTTGGGCGACGAGACGTGCTTTGTTGCGAACCACTTGTCCATCTTCATCTTGCTTGTTGCGAAACACCCATTTGGTACCAATGATGTTGTGGTTGTTGTCGGGCTTCTCAACCAATGTCCAAACTTGGTTTCTCTCAAAGTTGTGTAGCTCTTCATGCATAGCGTTTATCCAATCCGGATCTTCCAATGCTTCTTCAACCTTCATAGGTTCAATGCTAGAGATGAATGAATAGTTTTCACAAAAGTTAGCTAAACGAGTTTTTGAGCGAGTGATTCTCCCAGTTTGAATATCATTGTAGATTTGCTCGACGGGAAGATCTTTGGCAATTCTTGCTCGAACTCGTGAGAGCTTTTGCTTGGGTCTTTGTTGAACATCTTCTTCATCTTGTTCTTCTTCTTGGCCTTCTTCATTGTTGATGTTGTCGTTCTCTTGTCGTGGTGGAGAAGGAGGTTGTTGATGTTCGTCTTGATGCATTTCCTCGTCTTCTTCATCTTGGTGTGTCCCACTTGTGGATGCTTCCGTATCAATTCTTGGTTCACCTTGTCATGAAGTAGAAGCTTCCACTTGAACGGACGAGGTACTCTCCTTCACCTCCGTTGGACGAATTTTGCCAATAGACAAGTCTTGGATTGCTTCTGAAGGGTCTTTGTCTCCTACATCGATTGGCAATTGCTCTACTTGCGAGCCATTAGATTCATCAAACTTCACGTCTACCGTCTCTTCAACCTTTCGGGTGAAATTGTTGTAGACACAGTAAGTGTGAGAGTTTGAGCCATAACCAAGTAGAAAACCTTCATGAGATTTAGGAGCAAACTTTGAACGACGATGCTTGTCAAGAATGTAGCACTTTGAGCCGAATACTCGAAAGTATCCAACTTGGGGTTTGTTACCGGTGAGGAGCTCGTATGTCGTCTTGCCGAGTAGCTTGTGAAGATACAAGCGATTTGTTGCATGACAAGCTGTCTCAACCGCTTCTGCCCAAAAGTGCTTCAGCGTCTCATCAAGCATCGTTCTCGCCATTTCAATGAGCGTCCGGTTCTTCCTCTCAACAACTCCATTTTGTTGAGGTGTGTACGTAGCCGAGAACTCGTGTGAAATCCCTTCTTCGTCAAGAAAGGTGTCCACATTTGCGTTCTTGAACTCCGTTCCGTTGTCACTCCGAACCTTCTTGATCTTCACGTCAAACTGATTTTGGGCCTTCCTAGCGAAGTTTTTGAAGATCTTCTGGACCTGCGACTTGTCATCAAGAAAGAACACCCACGTAAATCTTGAAAAATCATCAACTATAACTAGACCAAAGGAATTTCCACTGAGACTCTTGTAGGCGTTGGGACCAAAAAGATCCATATGAAGTAGCTCGAGTGGCCTCCTTGTGGTCATGATGTTCTTCACGGGATGCCTTCCTCCAACCTGTTTACCTGCTTGACAAGCACTGCAAAGTCTATCCTTATCAAATATGACATCGTTAACTCCAAGGATATGATTTCCTTTAATAAGCTTGTCAAGGTTTCTCATGCCAACGTGACCTAGTCGTCTATGCCACAACCAACCTTTTGAGGATTTAGCAATAAAGCAAGTTTTAGGTTGTGCCTTTTTAGAGAAATCGACAATGTAAAGATCACCTCTACGCATACCGGTAAAGACCATTTTATGATTGTCTCGACGAAACACTTGGCAATCTACCTCAGTAAATAGGACATTCAAACCGAAATCAGCAAGTCTGGATACTGAAAGTAAGTTGTAGCCGAGAGATTCAATGAGCATGACATTTTGAATGGAACTATCATGTGAGATGGCCACCTTACCAAGGCCAACCACTTTACCCTTTGAATTATCACCAAAGTTGACATATTTTCGAGGGCCGTCATTTTCAGCAAGCTCACGGAACATCTCTTCATCTTCGGTCATATGATCAGTACATCCACTATCAAGAACCCATTCCTTTCCTCCTGACACATATCCCCGAAGATTTGCCGTAAGACCAAAATGTCTCATTGCATCATCAAGATCGAAGTCACTATCATCATCACCATAGTATCCATGTTCATCATGATCTTGTGACTCATCATTTCCTAGAGAGGGTAATTCATTAGATAAATGATCATCAAAGTGGTCACCTTTATGAATTCTTATAGCTTCGGATATAATGATTCCAACATCTCCTTTAGCACGCTTGAGATTGGTAAGCTCAAATAGACAGTCACCAAAACTAGGATCACTAGAGTTCATCTTACTCAAGGCAATAGATCTATGGAGAATTTCATCCAAATTTTTCAAGGAATAATCGAGAAATCGTTCCTCAAGAAATTTCCATATAGTATAGGCACAATTAAGAGTAGGCAAACTAGCAATCAAATTTTTGGGCAATCCTCTAATGATGAGCTCAACAGTTCTAAGATTGCGAATTATGTCAATATCTTCATCTAGGGTAGGATGCAAAGGATCAATATGAGGTGCACAAGGGCTAGCAATATACTTGTTCAAATGATATTGATTGAAAATTACAAGCATCTCATTTTTCCACTCATGAAAATACTCTCCATCAAGAATAGGCACTCTATGTCTAAGACTCCCTAAAGTAGACACATCCATCTTCCTCCAATGGTGATTAAACCAAGGCAATGGAGACCAAAGCTCTGATACCACTTGTAGGACCTTGAAGTAGATGTGTCTAGAGGGGGGGGGTGATTAGACACTTAATGCTAAAGTTGCAGTTTTTAAGCTTTTTCGGTTTGAGTGGAGTTTAAGCACAATTTCAACATTCATAATACATATCAAGCAAGCATGCAAAGAGTATATAGGCAGCGGAAAGTAAAGCATGCAACTTGCAAGAATGTAAAGGGAAGGGTTTGGAGAATTCAAACGCAATTGGAGACACGGATGTTTTTCCCGTGGTTCGGATAGGTGGTGCTATCCTATATCCACGTTGATGGAGACTTCAACCCACGAAGGGTAACGGTTGCGCGAGTCCACGGAGGGCTCCAGCCACGAAGGGTCCACGAAGAAGCAACCTTGTCTATCCCACCATGGCCATCGCCCACGAAGGACTTGCCTCACTAGCGGTAGATCTTCACGAAGTAGGCGATCTCCTTGCCCTTACAAACTCCTTGGTTCAACTCCACAATCTTGTCGGAGGCTCCCAAGTGACACCTAGCCAATCTAGGAGACACCACTCTCCAAGAAGTAACAAATGGTGTGTTGATGATGAACTCCTTGCTCTTGTGCTTCAAATGATAGTCTCCCCAACACTCAACTCTCTCTCATAGGATTTGGATTTGGTGGAAAAAAGATTTGAGTGGAAAGCAACTTGGGGAAGGCTAGAGATCAAGATTCATGTGGTAGGAATGGAATATCTTGGCCTCAACACATGAGTAGGTAGTTCTCTCTCAGAAATAGGATGCTGGAAGTGTAGGCTTAGTCTGATGGCTCTCTCCACGAGTGAAGAGGAGGTGGAGGGGTATATATAGCCTCCACACAAAATCCAACCATTACACACAATTTACCAATCTCGGTGGGACCGAATCAAAAAACTCGGTCGGACCAAAATAGTAAACCTAGTGACCGTTAGAGATTTTCGGTGGGACTGACATGCAACTCGGTAGGACCGATATGGTTAGGGTTAGGGCACAACGTAATCTTGGTGAGACCGATTACACAAACTTGGTGAGACCGATTACTAAACTCGGTTGGACCGTTTTTGGTAATAAGTTAACCAGAGAGTTTGCATTGTAATCTCGGTAGTACCGATTGCCTAAACTCGGTGAGACCGATTTTGGCAATGGACATACACAGAGAGATTACAATCCCATCTCGGTGAGACCGAGATCCCTATCGGTAGAACCGATTTGCTAGGGTTTGGCAGTGGCTTATGACAAGTGAAACTCGGTGGCACCGGATAGAAATAATCGGTAGATCCGAGTTTGGCTTAGGTTTAGGTCATATATATGTGGAAGTGGGAAAGTAGCTGAGGATTTTGGAGCATATCATTAAGCACATGAAGCAAGAGGCTCATTAAGCAGAACCTCATCCCTCCTTGATAGTATTGGCTTTTCCTATGGACTCAATGTGATCTTGGATCACTAAAATGTAAAATGAAGAGTCTTGAGCTTTAAGCTTTAGCCAATCCTTTGTCCTTAGCATCTTGGAGAATTTCCCACAACCTTTAGTCCATGCCACTCCATTGTTGAACTTATCTAACACATACTAGATAGAAACGTTAGTCCAACAAGAGATATGTTGTCATAAATTACCAAAACCACCTAGGGAGCACTTGTGCTTTCACCTTACCAACCCGAGCTTTGTGAAGCTTTCCGCAAACTCAATCTGCAAGTTGTTCCTCAAGGTTTCCTCGCCAACCTCCAAGTTTCTCCTACTTTGGAAGATCAGATTCGCAAAGCTCAACTTCTTGATGCTATGGTGAAGAAGGTGAAGATTGGGATTGCCAAGAGTCAACCCAAGAACAAGTGCTATCGCCTTGATGACAAGGATACTCTATTCTTCGAGGATCGCATTGTTGTGCCTAAAGGTGACCTTCATAAAGTCATTATGAACAAGGCTCACAATTCACTCCTCTCTATTCACCCTGGAAGTACAAAGATGTACCATGACCTCAAGCAGTCGTATTGGTGGACTCGAATGAAGCGCGAGATTGCTCAGTTCATGAATGAATGTGATGTCTGCAGAAGAGTGAAAGCAGAACACCAACGACCAGCTGGTCTCCTCCAACCTCTTGCCATTCCAGAATGGAAGTTTGACCACATTGAGATGGACTTCGTGACTGGGTTTCCAAAGTCCAAGCGTGGCAATGATGCTATCTTCGTTGTCATCGACAAACTCACTAAAGTGGCTCATTTCTTTCCTATCAAAGAATCTATCACAGTAGCTCAATTGGCAGAGCTTTATACCTCTCGGATTTTCTCTCTGCATGGCATTCCGCAGTTGATTTCTTCAGATCGTGGCAGCATCTTCACCTCCAAGTTTTGGGATTCTTTCCAGAAGGCCATGGGCACCAACATCCGTTTCAGCACAGCTTTTCATTCTCAAACTAGTGGCCAAGTCGAGCGTGTCAATCAGATTCTTGAAGATATGCTCAGGGCTTGCGTCATCTCGTTCGGTATGAAGTGGGAAGATTGTCTTCCATATGCCGAGTTCTCCTACAACAACAGCTTTCAAGCGAGTTCGGGCAAGGCCCCATTTGAAATTCTCTATGGCAGGAAGTGTCGTACTCCTCTTAGCTGGTCAGAGACTGGTGAACGTCAACTTCTTGGCAATGACTTGATCACAGAGGCAGAAGATATGTGCAAAGTCATTCGCGAGAATCTCAAAGCCGCGCAATCGCGCCGGAAGAGCTACTATGATAGTAAGCATCGTGACTTGGCTTTCGAGATCGGAGACCACGCCTACCTCCGCATCTCTCCAATGAAAGGTACTCGTCGCTTCGGTATCAAAGGGAAGCTTGCCCCTAGATACGTGGGTCCTTTCAAGATCTTAAGCAAGAGAGGCGATCTCGCCTATCAACTTGAGCTTCCCTCCAACTTTGCAAACGTGCACGACGTGTTTCACGTGTCTCAACTCCGCAAGTGCTTCAAGACCCCTGACCGCACCGTCAACTTCGAAGACATTGATCTCCAAGAAGACTTGTCTTATCGTGAGCACCCCATTGCTATTCTTGAAGAAACTGAGCACAAGACTCGCAACAAGTCAATCAAATTCCTCAAAGTCAAGTGGTAACACCATTCCGACCGTGAAGCCACCTGGGAACGCGAGGTTCACCTCCGTTCTGAGTACCCGGAGTTTTTCCAGTCCTAGATCTCGGGACGAGATCCTTTCGTAGTGGTGGAGTGTTGTAACACCCCGGATGTAATTTACCTTATTTGTACTCCAACTCTTGCCGTTTCCGGCACTAAGTTATTCTATTTCATCATTGTCGGGTTCTGTGTCCGTGTGTTTTATCTTTTGTCATGCATCTCATATCATGTCATCATGTGCATTGCATTTGCATACGTGTTCATCTCATGCATCCGAGCATTTTCCCCGTTGTCTGTTTTGCATCCCGGCGCTCCTATGTCCTCCGGTGGTCCTTTTCTACCTCTTTTCGTGTGTGGGGGTTAAACATTTTCAGATTGGACCGAGACTTGTCATGCGGCCTTGGTTTACTACCGATAGACCGCCTATCAAGTTTCGTACCATTTGGACTTCGTTTGATACTCCAACGGTTAACCGAGGGCCTGAAAAGGCCTCGTGTGTTGCAGCTCAACACCCTTACAATTTGGCCCAAAACCCACCTAAACCTCTCCCATCATCTAGACCGTTCGATCACGATCGCGTGGCCGCAAACCGCACCGCATTTGGAGCTTCCTAGCTCCCTCTACCTCTATACAAAGGGCACCCCCTCAAAATTCGCGGATAATTCTACCCCTAACCCTAAAATTTGCTCTCACCGCCGCCGAACAATGTCCGCCGCCTAGCGGACACACCGCCGCCGACCAATCCGCCGACGCCACCTGTCCCTGGGCCGTTCCCCAGTTCGCCACCGATCCAGCGGGCCCGCGAGGCCCGTGCGGGGCCCTCCCGGCCCGGTCTCCTCCGCCGCCTCCTCGCGCCACGTCTCCGCCCGCGCGCCGCCACTTGCAACCCTCGCCGCGGACCGCCGCCTTCGCGTCGCCTCCGGCCATCGCCGGCACCGACCGCAGCCGCTCTGTCTCCGGCGAGCCTTGCCGCAAGGCGGCGCCTCGCCGCCCCGGCCTCTCCGCCGCGCCGCCCCGCCCCGCCGTCGTCGTCCTCCTCCGGCGGGCTCCCTCCTCTCCGGCCGCCTCGTCCTTCTCCGGCGACTTCAACCCCGGCAAACCTCGGGAGGCGTGTACGTGCTACAGTGCTCGAGATCCAGATCCAGATCCGTTTGCCTCGGTTGACTTTTTCCTCCCGAAACCCTAGCTTATTTGCATACTTTGACATGCCATAACTCTGCATCCGTAACTTCGATTCGTGCGTGTAGCATATCAAAATGTTCGTCTCGACGAGTACATTATTTCATCTCATTGCATCATTTCCATTTGAGCTCATCTTGATGCACGAAATGCTGTTGGAAGAGGGCTATATGATGAATATGTCAGATATGTTTCAGCAAATGACCTTTTGTCATTTTTGCCATGATTTATGTGCGCATGCTATGATCCTGAGCTCTACATGTGTTTTGTTATATGCCATTCCATCTTTACAGGGGTGTATGTCATGTATTTTGTGACCTTTGTGGTGACTAGCACAAGCATGCAAAGTAGGTTACTCGATGATATTGATTTCAGGGACTTAGGATTATTCTAAGTCCTTGCCCTGTCATTATTTTTATGCCATATGTTCCTGTTGTTTCCTACTGATCCATGCCTCTTTTGAGGATGATCAGTAAGGATGTTTTGTTAATATTGTTGTGCTCTATCCAGCCATGTCTTTGTTGGCAACTATGGAGCAACCAAGCTTGAGTCAATCGAGCTCTACTTTTGCTATAAAATGTTCCTGGCAGATTGTTAACATGTTTAGCGATTTTGCCGAGCTTGTTGTTGTTGATCCGTGCATGCTATGTTGTTGTTCTTGCCATGTCTAGCTTCTATGCCATGTCTTCTTGATGGGTGTATGCTTAGTTTGTCACGCCATGCTCTGTAGTGAGTGCATCGAGCTCGTAAACATGCCTACTTGTTAATCTGTTTTGCATGCTCCAGTTTTTCACTAAGTCTGAATCTGTTTATGTTTTTGCTATGTTCGCATGCTTGCAATTGTATTTTCTGATCCCTTTTGGCTCATGGTCACTAAGGTACTTTTGTTATATGCTTAGAGTAGCTTCATGCCATGCCTTGCCTTGCCATGATATGTTCATGTAGCATGTACTTTTCATGCTCTGAAGTTTGCTTCCTGATGATAAATTCCAGACTTGTGTTAATTTCACTAAGTCTGAAACCTGTTATCATTTGCACTTTTGCCATGCTTGTTTGAACCTGTTAATGAGCGAATTAGCCGTAGCTCAGTGTTCATCTTTTGTCAAGCATCATGAGTGGATCCCTGCCATGTATTTTGTTGCTATGTTTGGGTGCTGTAGCATATTTATCTTGATGCATTTAGTTGGTCACTTGTTGTTTATCGCAGACCGGTGCCATATTTGTTTTTGCTTGCCATTTCCAAACCGTGCATCCGATTCCGGTGATCTTTATATCAATTTCGACTGAAATCAACTCACCTTTCCAGTGGCACTCTTGGTTTTCCAAGTTGAGGCCAGGTTCAATCATTCCTTTGCAAATCATGCATATGCATCACATACCGCATCCCGCATATCATACCATGTTCGCATCATGTTGGTTGAGCATTGCACGTGGTTGATTGTGTTCCTTTTTGCTTGTTGTTCTTGTTTGGCTAGATCTGGGAGACGAGTACGTGAATGAGGAGCCCGTTGAGTACGCTTTCGAGGATCAAGGAAACTCTGAGAACTTTGTAGGCAAGATGACCATACCCTCGAAATCACTTCTATCTTTGCTTGCTAGATGCTTGCTCTTTTGCTATGCCTATGCTACGATACCTACCACTTGCTTATCATGACTCCCAATTGCCATGTCAAACCTCTAACCCACCATGTCCTAGCAAACCGTTGTTTGGCTATGTTACCGCTTTGCTCAGCCCCTCTTATAGCGTTGCTAGTTGCAGGTGAAGATTGGAGATCGTTCCTGTTGGAACTTGTTTATTTGTTGGGATATCACAATATTATGTTGTTTATCTTAATACACCTATATACTTTGTAAAGGGTGGAAGGCTCGGCCTAATGCCTGGTGTTTTGTTCCACTCTTGTCGCCCCAGTTTCCGTCATATCGGTGTTATGTTCCCGGATTTTGCGTTCCTTACGCGGTTGGGTTATAATGGGAACCCCTTGACAGTTCGCCTTGAATAAAACTCCTCCAGCAATGTCCAACCTTGGTTTTACCATTTGCCACCTAGCCTCTTTTTCCCTTGGGTTTCCGGAGCCCGAGGGTCATCTTTATTAAACCCCCCGGGCCAGTGCTCCTCTGAGTGTTGGTCCAAACTAGAGCCCCTTGCAGCGCCACCTCGGGGAAACTCGAGGGTTGGTTTTAGTTGTATGGATTGCTTATCCGATGTGCCCTGAGAACGAGATATGTGCAGCTCCTATCGGGATTTGTCGGCACATTCGGGTGGTGTTGCTGGACTTGTTTTACCATTGTCGAGATGTCTTGTAACCTGGTTGCCGAGTCTGATCGGATTGTCTTAGGAGAAGGAATATTCTTCGTTGACCGTGAAAGCTTGTGATGGGCTAAGTTGGGACTCCCCTGCAAGGATTTGAACTTTCGAAAGCCGTGCCCGTGGTTATGGGCAGATGGGAATTTGTTAATGTCCGGTTGTAGAAAACCTGAAACTTAACTTATTTACAATGCATCAACAGCGTGTGTAACCGTGATGGTCTCTTCTCGGCGGAGTGCGGGAAGTGAACACGACGTTGGAGTAATGTTTGACATAGGTTGTTCTAGGATCACTTCTTGATCATAGTTGTTCGTCCGTGCTTTTGCCTTCTCTTGTCACTCTCTTTTGCGTATGTTAGCCACCATATATGCTAGTCGCTTGCTGCACCTCCACCTCATACCTTTGCCTTACCTTTAAGCTTAAATAGTCTTGATCGCGAGGGTGCGAGATTGCTGAGTCCTCGTGACTCATAGATTACTTCCAAACCAGATGCAGGGACCGATGATACCGTTCCAGATGATATGTCCGAGCTCAAGTGGGAGTTCGATGAAGACTCTCGCCATTACTACGTGTCTTTCCCAGATGATTAGTAGTGGTGCCCAGTTGGGGCGATCGGGGACTTTGTCGCATTTGGGGGTTGATCTTTATTTTGGTACCGTAGTCAGGCCCTGAGTGTATTGGATTAATGTAATGACTTATTTATGTATTTGTGTGATGTGGTGAGTGTAAGCCAACTATGTACCTTTCCCCTTTATTTATTTACATGGGTTGTTGTGAAGATTACCTCACTTGCGACATTGCTTTCAATGCGGTTATGCCTCTAAGTCGTGCTTCGACACATAGGAGATATAGCTGCATCGAGGGCGTTACAATGATTCTGCATCTACTACTATTACTCCACACATCGACTGGCTCCTGCCTGCATCTAGAGTATTAAGTTCATGAAGAACAGAGTAACACATTAAGTAGCATGACATGATGTAGGTGCGAGATTGCTGAGTCCCCGTGACTCACAGATTACTTCCAAACCAGATGCAGGGACCGATGATACCGTTCCAGATGATATGACCGAGCTCAAGTGGGAGTTCGATGAAGACTCTCGCCGTTACTACGTGTCTTTCCCAAATGATCAGTAGTGGTGCCCAGTTGGGGCGATCGGGGACTTTGTCGCATTTGGGGGTTGATCTTTATTTTGGTACCATAGTCAGACCCTGAGTGTATTGGATTAATGTAATGACTTATTTATGTATTTATGTGACATGGCGAGTGTAAGTCAACTATGTACCTTTCCCCTTTATGTATTTACATGGGTTGTTGTGAAGATTACCTCACTTGCGACGTTGCTTTCAAAGCGGTTATGCCTCTAAGTCGTGCTTCGACACGTAGGAGATATAGCTGCATCGAGGACGTTACAATGATTCTGCATCTACTACTATTAATCCACACATCGTCTGGCTCCTGCCTGCATCTAGAGTATTAAGTTCATGAAGAACAGTGTAACACATTAAGTAGCATGACATGATGTAGAGGAATAAATTCAAGCAATATGATGTAAACCCCATCTTTTATCCTCGATAGCAACAATACAATACGTGCCTTGCTGCCCCTATTGTCACTGGGAAAGGACACCATATGATTGAACCCAAAGCTAAGAAATTCTCCCATTGCAAGAAAAACCAATCTAGTTGGCCAAACCAAACCGATAGTTTGAAGAGAATTACAAAGATGTCAAATCATGCCTAAAAGAATTCAGAGAAGATTCAAATAATTTTCATAGATAAGCTGACAATAAATCCATAATTCATTGGATCTCGACAAACACACCGCAAAGGAAGATTACATCGTATGGATCTCCAAGAATATCGAGGAGAACATGGTATTGAGAATCAAAGAGAGATAAGAAGCTATCTAGCTACTATCTATGGACCCGTAGGTCTGAGGTAAACTACTCACGCTTTATCGGAAGGGCAATAGAGTTGATGTAGAAGCCCTCCGTGATCGAATCCCGCTCCGGCGGGATGCTGGAAAAGGCCCCTAGATGGGATCTCAGGGGTACAAAAGGTTGCAGTGGTGGAAAAGTGTTTTCGTGGATGCTTCTGGTGGTTTGGGAATATATGTGAATATATAGGTGAAAGAATTAGGTCAGGGGAGCCATGAGGGGCCCACAAGGCAGGGGCGCGCCCTACCCCCTGGGCGCGCCCACCACCCATGTGGCCGCCTCGTGGCTCTTCTGACTTGCACTCCAAGCCTCCTGGGTGTCTTCTGGTCCAAGAAAAATCATCGTGAAGGTTTTATTCTGTTTGGACTCCGTTTGGTATTCCTTTTCTGTGAAACTCAAAAACAAGGAAAAAACAGAAACTGGCACTAGGCTCTAGGTTAATAAGTTAGTCCCAAAAATAATATAGAATAGCATATTAATGCATATAAAACATCCAAAACAAATAATATAATAACATGGAACAATAAAAAATTATAGATACGTTGTAGACGTATCAAGCATCCCCAAGCTTAATTCCTGCTCGTCCTCTTGTAGGTAAATGATGAAAACAGAATTTTTGATGTGGAATGCTACCTAACATATTTATCCATGTAATTTTTCTTTATTGTGGCATGAATGTTCAGATCCATAAGATTCAAAACAAAAGTTTAATATTGACATAAAAACAATAATACTTCAAGCAAACAAACAAGGCAATTATGTCTTCCCGAAATAACATGGCCAAAAAAAGCTTATCCCTAAAAAATCATATAGTCTGGCTATGCTCCATCTTCATCACACAAAATATTCAAACCATGCACAACCCCGATGACAAGCCAAGCAACTGTTTCATACTTTTGATGTTCTCAAACTTTTTCAACTTTCATGCAATAGATGAGCCTGAGCCATGGACATAGCACCAAGGTTGTCAGAATCGCGATTCTATTATACGATTCTACGACTTTATGATCCAAACTAACCCCTTTGATTCTACGATTTAGTTCATAGAATCTACATTTTTATGATCCTGGTAGTGAAGATTCTACAATTTGTGATCCTACCATTAGAGCTCCGATCCGATTCAAAATCGCGATTCTGACAACCTTGCATATCACTATAAGTGGAATAGAATATGGTGGTTGTGGAGAAGACAAAAAGAAGGAGGTAGTATCACATCAACTAGGCGTATTAACGGGCTATGGAGATGCCCATCAATAGATATCAATGTGAGTGAGATGGGATTGCCATGCAACGGATGCACTAAAGCTATAAGTTTATGAAAGCTCAAAAAAGAAACTAAGTGGGTGTGCATCCAAATCGTTTGCTCACGAATACCTAGGGCAATTTGAGGAATCCCATCATTAGAATATACAAGCCAAGTTCTATAATGAAAAATTCCCACTAGTATATGAAAGTGACAACATAGGAGACTCTCTATCATGAAGATCATGGTGCTACTTTGAAGCACAAGCGTGGTAAAAGGATAGTAACATTGCCCGTTCTCTCTTTTCTCTCATTTTTTATTGGGCCTTTTCTCATTTTTTGGCCTCATTTTTTTCGTCCGGAGTCTCATCCCGACTTACGGGGGAATCATAGTCTCCATCATCCTTTCCTCACATGGGACAATGCTCTAGTAATGAAGATCATCACACTTTTATTTACTTACAACTCAAGAATTACAACTCGATACTGAGAACAAAATATGACTCTATATGAATGCCTCCAGCGGTGTACCGGGATGTGCAATGAATCAAGAGTGACATGTATAAAATAATTATGAACGGTGGATTTGCCATAAATACGATGTCAACTACATGATCATGCAAAGCAATATGACAATGATGAAGCATGTCATAATAAACGGAACGGTGGAAAGTTGCATGGCAATATATCTCGGAATGGCTATGAAAATGTCATAATATGTAGGTATGGTGGCTGTTTTGAGGAAGGTATATGGTGGGTGTATGGTACCGGCGAAAGTTTTGCGGTACTAAAGAGGCTAGCAATGGTAGAAGGGTGAGTGTGCGTATAATCCATGGACTCAACATTAGTCATAAAGAACTCACATACTTTCTGCAAAAATCTATTGGTTATTAAAACGAAGTACTACGCACATGTTCTTAGGGGTATAGATTGGTAGGAAAAGACCATCGCTCATCCCCAACTGCCACTCATAAGGAAGACAATCAATTAATAAATCATGCTCCGACTTCATCACATAACGGTTCACCATACGTGTATGCTACGGGAATCACAAACTTTAACAGAAGTATTTCTATGATCCACAATTACTCACTAGCATGACTCTAATATCACCATCTTTATATCTCAAAACAATCATAAGGAATCAAACTTCTCATAGTATTCAATGCACTTTAGATGAAAGTTTTTATTATACCCCTCTTGGATGTCTATCATATTAGGACTAAATTTATAACCAAAGCAAATTACCATGATGTTTAGAGACTCTCAAAATAATATAAATGAAGCACGAGAGTTCAATAATTTCTATAAAACAAAACCACCGACGTGCTCTAAAAAGATATAAGTGAAGCACTAGAGCAAAATTGTCTAGCTCAAAAGATATAAGTGAAGCACACAGAGTATTCTCATAAATCACGATTCATCTGTGTCCCTCTCAAAAGGTATGTACAGAAAGGATGATTGTGGCAAACTAAAAAGTAAAGACTCATATCATCCAAGACGCTCCAAGCAAAACACATATCATGTGGTGAATAAAAATATAGCCTCAAGTAAAGTTACTGATAAACGAAGATGAAAGAGGGGCTGCCTTCCGGGGCATCCTCAAGCTTAGGACCTTGGTTGTCCTTGAATATTACCTTGGGGTGCCTTGGTCATCCCAAATCTTAGGCTCTTAACACTCCTTATTCCATAGTCCAGCAAATCCTTACCCAAAACTCGAAAACTTCAGAACACAAAACTCAACAGAAAATCTCATAAGCTCTGTTAGCATAAGAAAATGAATCACCACTTTTGGTACTGTTGTGAACTTATATTCGTGTAATATATACTGTATTACATCTTTCCCATGGTTCATCCCCCCCAATACTATCCATAGATTCATCAAAATTAGCAAACAACACATAGAAAACAGAATCTTTCAAAATCAAAATAGTCTGCACTAATCTGTAACTCTTGAATACTTCTGTAACTCCAAAAATTTGGAAAAAACTATACAACCTGGAAAATGTATGTATTAATCTTCTGCAAGAAGAATCAGTATTTTATCATGCTTCTATTAAAAATGAGAAATGTTTTCCTGAGCGCAAAAGTTTCTGTTTTTCAGCAAGATCAAATCAACTATCACCGTAAGCCATCCCAAAGGTCTTACTTGGCACAAACACTAATTAAAACACAAAAACACATCTAACCAGAGGCTATATGAATTATTTATTGAAAAACAGCAAGGAAAAATATTGGGTTGTCTCCCAACAAGCGCTTTTCTTTAAAGCATTTTAGCTAGGCATTGATAATATCGATGATGCTCATATGAAAGACAAGAATTGAAGCACAAAAAGGGCATCATATAGCATGTGAAAAACACATCTAAGTCTAACATACTTCCTATAGGCATCTTATAGGCAAACAAATTATGAAGGAAAGTAAAAACTAGCATATGCAAAGAAGAAAAAGAAACAAAGAAAAGCAATCTCAACATAACAAGAGGTAATTTAGTAGCATGAAGATTTCCACAACCATATTTTCCTCTCTCATAATAATTCCATGTAGGATCATAGTCAAATTCAACAATATAGATATTATATAAAATATTCTCAACATGATCCACATGCATGCAAAGTTGACACTCTTCCAAAATAGTGAGATTATCATAAAATAAAGTCATGACTTCTCCAAACCCACTTTTAGCAAAAAATTCATAAGATTGAACATTCTCCAAATATGTGGGATCTAAAGTTGACACTCTTCCAAACCCACTTTCAATATTATTGCAAACATTATTATCAATCTCATATTCATCATGGGGCTTAAACAAATTTTCAAGATCATAAGAAGAATCACCCCAATCATGATCATTGCAACAAGTAGTAGACATAGCAAAAACTAGCATCCCCAAGCTTAAGGTTTTGCATATCATTAACATAATTGACATTAATATATTTTATAATAACATCATTGCAATCATGCTTTTCATTCAAAGATCTATCGTGAATCACTTCATAAAGCACTTCATCACAATTTTCAGATTCACGGATTTCAAGCAAAACTTCATAAAGATAATCTAGTGCACTCAACTCACTAGAAATTGGTTCATCATAGTTGGATATCTTAAAAAGATTAGCAAGTGTACGAGGATCCATAAACTCTTTGGTTTCTGATTTTCAAAAAATACACAATTATTCGAACCAAACAAGCAAACGAGCCAAGTAAGACATAAAGGAAAACGAAAAGACGAACAAAAGAAGGGCGAATAAAGGCAAATCTTTTCGAAAATCATTTTAGAAGTGGTGGAGAGGAAAACGAGGGGCAAATAGCGAATAATGTAATACAAGAGACGAGAGTTTATGATGGGTACTTGGTATGTCTTGACTTGGCGTAGATCACCCTGGCAACGGCGCCAGAAATTCTTCCTGCTACTTCTTGAGCTTGTGTTGGTTTTTCCCTTGAAGAGGATAGGGTGATGCAGTAAAGTAGAGATAAGTATTTTCCTCAGTTAGAGAACCAAGGTATCAATCCAGTAGGAGACAACGCACAAATCACCAATACCTGCACAAACAATCAAACAACTTGCACCCAACGCGATAAAGGGGTTGTCAATCCCTTCACAGTTACTTGCAAAAGTTATTTCTGATAGAGATAGATGAAACTAAACAAAAGGTAAAGTAAATATTTTTGGTATTTTTGGTTTATAGATCGAAAAGTAAAAGATTGCAAAATAGTAGATCGGAAACTTATATGATGGAAAATAGTAGATCTGAAACTTATATGAGGGAAAAATAGACCCGAGGGCCATAGGTTTCACTAGAGGCTTCTCTCAAGATAGCAAATAATACGGTGGGTGAATAAATTACTGTGGAGCAATTGCTAGAAAAGCGCAAAGTTATGACGATATCCAAGGCAATGAGTATGAAATATAGGCATCATGTCTGTGTTATGTAGACCGAAATGATTCTGCATATACTACTATTACTCCACACATCGACCGACTCCTGCATGCATCTAAAGTATTAAGTTCATAAGAACAGAGTAACGCATTAAGTAAGATGACATGATGTAGATGAATAAACTCAAGAAATATGATGTAAACCCCATCTTTTTAACCTCGATGGCAACAATACAATACGTGCCTTGATGCCCCTACTGTCACTGGGAAAAGACAACACAAGATTGAACCCAAAGCTAAGCACTTCTCCCGTTGCAAGAAAAACCAATCTAGTTGGCCAAATCAAATCGATAGTTCAAAGAGAATTACAAAGATATCAAATCATGCATAAAAGAATTCAGAGAAGATTCAAATAATATTCATAGATAAGCTGATCATAAATCGACAATTCGTCGGATCTCGACAAACACACCGCAAAAGAAGATTACATCGGATAGATCTCCAAGAACATCGAGGAGAACATGGTATTGAGAATCAAAGAGAGAGAAGAAGCCATCTAGCTAGCTATGGGCCCATAGGTCTGAGGTAAACTACTCATGCTTCATCGGAAAGGCAATAGAGTTGATGTAGAAGCCCTCCCTGATCAAATCCCCCTCCGGTGGGATGCCGGAAAAGGCCCCTAGATGGGATCTCACGGGTACGAAAGGTTGCGGCAGTGGAAAAGTGTTTTCGTGGATGCTTCTGGTGGTTTGGGAATATATGTGAATATATTGGTGAAAGAATTAGGTCAGAGGAGTCATGAGGGGCCCACAAGGCAGAGGGGCGCGCCCTCCACCCTTGTGGCCACCTCGTGGCTCTTTTGACTTGCACTCCAAGCCTCCTGGGTGTCTTCTGGTCCAAGGAAAATCATCGCGAAGGTTTTATTTCGTTTGGAATCCGTTTGGTATTCCTTTTCTGTATAACTCAAAAACAAGGAAAAAATAGAAACTGGCACTGGGTTCTTGGTTAATAATTTAGTCCCAAAAATAATATAAAATAACATATTAATGCATATAAAACATCCAAAACAGATAATATAATAGCATGGAACAATCAAAAATTATAGATACGTTGGAGACGTATCAAATGTCAAAGGTTCCTGATTTTCATTGTAGATCATCATGGGCCGCCTTGATGTGGCCCGTTTGGTGAAGCGACATGGGGTCCTCATCCAGGCCCACCTAGTTGGGAGACGACGTGGTGAGTGACCCCTAAACTGGGACACCCTCATGCACTGAATACCTGTCGTATAGGAGAGGTGGTAACTCTTGATCCCAAAACCATGGAGCCATCTATCCATCCATGACAAGGCATAATGCCCATCTCCATTCGTTTCCCTCGAACGATCCCTCAAATGGAAGACCAAAAGCACGGCTTCTCTACTTGGTTGTAAGCGTACGGTCTTCATGATCCATCAGTGCTTCGACGTCCAGCGCTAATAGTCGCCGGAGAATTAGAGGGAGGAGATTAAAACCACATAGGGCTTCTGATTTTTTGGATTAGAGAATCTAAGTCAAGCTCAATTGATCTACTAGGATCAACTAGAATTAGAACTACAACTAGACTAGAGGAGGCTCCTAAAGTTGTGTATCACAAAGGGCAAAATCCTCAAGTATATATATATATATATATAGGTTTGAGGGGAGAGGAGGGGCGGCCACCAAGGAGGGAAAGCCCCTCCTTGGTGCGTTGACCAAGAGGGGGGAGGACTCCTCCCCCTAGTCCAATTGGGCCTCCCATATAGGGAAGAGGAGGGGCCACTCCTTATGGGCCCTTGTGGCCCAAGTTGCCTTACACCTCTTGTACTTTTAAGGCTTGTTGATATTAAATTAAATATAAAAGCCTCCAAATAATTACTAGAGCATTTTATTATTATTTTCACACCGCTAGAAATATTTTCCACCTATATATTATTTATCGGTAATACTTGGTATTACACGATAAACTCTGAAACCCTTCTGGTGACCCCGAAACGCTTCCAGTTCCTCTCAGAACTATTCCAAATGATAATGAAATAATTCCAAAAATAAATCATCAATACTCTTGTCCTACAAACACTAAGCAGATCATGATTACCTTAAGCTTGTGACCCTGTAGGTTCAGTAAATCATAGATATGAACAAAACTCCTTCGTTCAATGACCGATGGCGGAACCGTGGACGTCCATATCGATCCCTATGATTACACGAATGATATTCAAGTGAACCTTTGGTTACCATGTGATGTTCCCTTTGCTTCATGATACTTTAAAAAATCCGAGGTGTGTCGGTATCCTCTTTAGTCATGCGCATGTTCACTATATTGTTCTTCTCGTTACCGATTTTGTTCTTCTTTCTCATTGAAGTGTTCCGGCATCCTCATGACATAGTCACCTGTGTCTAGCCAGACAGCGATTGATGTCATCACACCGAGAGGACCCTAAGAATTCTCTCCATCATCGGAGGAGGAAATCCCACTCTCGAGCTATCTAGTCCCTTGTCAAAATTATCGACGAACCCATAAGTTTTAATTACGATCACCATGTTACATATGACATTTGAGAAACACTAAAGTCCACAAATACGGTAGAAGTGGCTACGACACGCTGATGGTCCGAGGAACTAAAACCTCCTGCTAACACTTTATGTTATAACAATTGATTCTCGATAATATTATCTCAAAGTATAACAAACAAGTTTGGGTCGATTCAATATGATCGTTCTTCTAACGTCATACTCTCAATGTTGTTTTAGGACTATCGTTACACTTCACGATATCCTAAGATCCATAAAACATGATCATCAACAACACATGAGCTAGTCTTAGAGGCAAGACTAGGAACCTATTCTTTACCATTTATTATTCACACGTGCATATAAGTTTTCCACTAAATCACATATTCAAGGATCATAGCAGTTATAGCATGAAATATAAACGGTTAAATATGAAAATTAAAATATAATAATACAATATTAATTCCTCTAGGGCATATTTCCTACACAAACACACCATAATAACATATCTAACCAAACTCTCAAATTGGCATCTTTTAAGGAGTTAAACCGCATCTAACTAAAGTCTCAACCCTATAACTCAAGCAATTGGTTGCTACCTCTTGAGCATGTGTTGGTTTTCCCTTGAAGAGGAAAGGGTGATGCAGAAAAGTAGCGTAAGTATTTCCCTTGGTTTTTGAGAACCAAGGTATCAATCCAGTAGAAGACTACACGCAAGTCACCTAGTACCTGCACAAACAAACAAGAACCTCGCAACCAACGTGATAAAGGGGTTGTAAATCCCTTCATGGTCACTTACGAAAGTGAGATCTGATAGAGAAAATAAGATAAATATTTTTGGTATTTTTGTTGTATAGATTGAAAAATGAATAGTAAACTAGAATTATAGATCGGAAACTTATATGATGTAAAGTAGACCCGGGGGCCATAAGTGTCACTAGTGGCTTCTCTCAAGATAGCGTATATCACAGTGGGTGAACAAATTACTATCGAGCAATTGATAGAAAAGCGCATAGTTATGATGATATCTAGGCATGATCATGAACATAGGCATCATGTCCATGTCAAGTAGATCAAAACAATTCTGCATCTACTACTATTACTCCACACATCGACCGCTATCCAACATGCATCTAGAGTATTAAGTTCAAAAGAACAGAGTAACGCATTAGGCAAGATGACATGATATGGAGGGATAAACTCAAGCAATATGATATAAACCCCATCTTTTTATCCTCGATGGCAACAATACAATATGTGCCTTGCTGCCTCTACTGTCACTGGGAAAGGACACCGCAAGATTGAACCCAAAGCTACGCACTTCTCCCATTGCAAGAAAGATCAATCTAGTAGGCCAAACCAAGCTGATAATTCGAAGAGACTTGCGAAGATATCAAATCATGCATATAAAAATTCAGAGAAGAATCAAATATTGTTCATAGATAATCTTAATCATAAACCCACAATTCATGGGATCTCGGCAAACACACCGCAAAAAGAATTACATTGAATAGATCTCCAAGAACATCGAGGAGAACTTTGTATTGAGATCCAAAGAGAGAGAAGAAGCCATCTAGCTAATAACTATGAACCCGAAGGTCTGTGGTGAACTACTCACACATCATTGGAGAGCCTATGCTGTTGATGTAGAAGCCCTCCGTGATCGAATCCCCCTCCGGCAGATCGCCGGAAAAGGTCCCCAGATGGGATCTCACGGGTACAGAAGGTTGCGGCGGTGGAAAAGTGGTTTCGTGGCTCCCCTGGATGTTTTCAGGGTATAAGAGTATATTTAGGCGAAAGAAGTAGGTCGGTGAGCTACGAGGGGCCCACGAGGGTGGGGGCACGCCTGGCCCCCCTAGGTGTGTCGCCCTACCTCGTGGCCACCTCGCTACTTCCTTGACGTCCACTCCAAGTCTCCTGGATTGCGTTTGTTCCAAAAAAGATCGTCGCGAAGGTTTCATTCCGTTTGGATTCCGTTTGATATTCCTTTTCTGTGAAACCTGAAAAATAGGCAAAAAAAACAGCAATTTGCACTGGGCTTTCGGTTAATAGGTTAGTCCGCAAAATAATATAAAAGTGTATAATAAAGCCCATAAACATCCAAACAGATAATATAATAGCATGGAACAATCAAAAATTATAGATATGTTGGAGACGTATCAAGCATCCCCAGGCTTAATTCCTGCTCGTCCTCAAGTAGGTAAATGATAAAAACAGAATTTTTGATGTGGAATGCTACCTAACATAATTTTCAATGTATTTTCTCTTTATTGCGGCATGAATGTTTAGATCCGAAAGATTCTAGACAGAAGTTTAATATTGACATAAAAATAATAATACTTCAAGCAATGCTAACCAAGCAATCATGTCTTATCAAAATAATACAGCCAAAGAAAGCTTATCCCTACAAAATCATATAGTTTGGCATGCTTCATTTTCGTCACACAAAATACTCCCATCATGCACAACCCCGATGACAAGCCAAGCAATTGTTTCATACTTTAGTATTTTCAAACTTTTTCAACTTTCACGCAATATATGAGTGCGAGCCATGGATATAGCACTATGGGTGGAATAGAATATGATGATGGAGGTTGTGTGAGAATACAAAAAGGGAGAAAGTCTCACATTGACGCGGCTAGTCAATGGGCTATGGAGATGCCCATCAATTGATGTCAATGCAAGGAGTAGGGATTGCCATGCAACAGATGCACTAGAGCTATAAATATATGAAAGCTCAATAAAAGTAACTAAGTGGGTGTGCATCCAACTTGCTTGCTCACGTAGACCTAAGGAATTTTGAGGAAGCCCATTGTTGGAATATACAAGCCAAGTTCTATAATGAAAAATTCCCACTAGTATATGAAAGTGACAACATAAGAGACTCTCTATCATGAAGGTCATGGTGCTACTTTGAAGCACATGTGTGGAAAAAGGATAGTAACATTGCCCCTTCTCTCTTTTTTTGGGCCTCTCTTTTTTATGGCCTTTCTCTTTTTTTCGAAGAACTTTACTCACATGGGACAATGCTCTAATAATGAAAATCATCACACTTTTATTTACTTTACAACTCAAGAATTACAACTCGATACTTATAACAAAATAGGACTCTATGTGAATGCCTCCGGCGGTGTACCGGGATATGAATCAGAAGTGACATGTATGAAAGAATTATGAAGGTGGCTTTGCCACAAATACAATGTCAACTACATGATCATGCAATATGACAATGATGGAGTGTGTCATAATAAATGGAACGGTGGAAAGTTGCATGGCAATATATCATGGAATGGCTATGGAAATGCCATAATAGGTAGGTATGGTGGCTGTTTTGAGAAAGATATAAGGAGGCTTATGTGTGATAGAGCGTATCATATCACGAGGTTTGGATGCACCGGTGAAGTTTGCACCAACTCTCGAGGTGAGAAAGGGCAATGCACGGTACCGAAGAGGCTAGCAATGATGGAAGGGTGAGAGTGCGTATAATCCATGAACTGAACATTAGTCATAAAGAACTCAATACTTATTGCAAAAATCTACAAGTCATCAAAACCAAGCACTACGTGCATGCTCCTAGGGGGATAGATCGGTAGGAAAAGACCATCGCTCGTCCCCGACCGCCACTCATAAGGAAAGCAATCAAAGAACACCCCATGCTTCAAATTTGTCACACAACTTTTACCATACGTGCATGCTACGGGACTTGCCAACTTCAACACAAGTATTTCTCAATTCCATAGTTACTCAACTAGCACAACTCTAATATTAGCACCTTTATATATCAAAACAACTATCAAGAATCAAACTTCTCATAACATTTAATGCACTCTATATGAAAGTTTTTATTATACCCATCTTGGATGCCTATCATATTGGGACTAATTTCATAACCAAAGCAAATTGCCATGTTGTTCTAAAAGAATCTCAAAATAATATAAGTGAAGCATGAGAGATCAATAATTTCTATAATATAAAACCACCACCATGCTCTAGAAATATATAAGCGAAGCACTAGAGAAAAATTATCTAGCTCAAAAGATATAAGTGAAGCACATAGAGTATTTTAATAAATTCCGATTCATGTGTGTCTCTCCCAAAAGGAGTGTACAAAAAGGATGATTGTGGTAAACTAAAAAGCAAAGACTCAAATCATACAAGACGCTCAAAGCAAAACACATATCATGTGGTGAATAAAAATATAACGTCAAGTAAAGTTACCGATAGATGAAGACGAAAGAGGGGATGCCTTCCGGGGCACCCCCAAGCTTAGGCTTTTGGTTGTCCTTGAATTTTACCTTGGGGTGCCTTGGCCATCCCCAAGCTTAGGCTCTTGTCACTCCTTATTCCGAAATCCATCAAATCTTTACCCAAAAACTTGAAAACTTCACAACACAAAACTCAACAGAAAATCTCATGAGCCACGTTAGTATAAGAAAACAAACCACCACTTTAAGGTACTGTAATGAACTCATTCTTTATTTATATTGGTTTTAAACCTACTGTATTCCAACTTCTCTATATTTCATACCCCCCCATACTAGCCATAGATTCATCAAAATAAGTAAACAACACACAAAAAACAGAATCTGTCAAAAACAGAACAGTCTGTAGTACTTTGTAGGTTTCGATTATTCTGTAACTCCAAAAATCCTGAGAGTGATGATTAATCCGGTGGCGTGCATGGATGTGTGGCCTCCTTGCCACCTCGTCGACGAGAGTGATGATTAATGGTGCACCTAGTAAGCCGATCTTGCCCTACAAAGGGCTACGTCAAGGGGCTCCACTTTCCCCCATGCTTTTCATCCTCTGCATCGAGCCCCTACGCTGCCTCTTCCGATATTGCTTAGAACACGGGACTCTCTCTCCTCTCTCCAGAACAGGATTACAACAACGGGTCTCCTTATTCGTTGATGATGTCATGGTATTCTTCAAACCAACCGAACTGGAGACTCGCACCTGTGGTGCCATCATGGACCTGTTTGGGCATGCCTCAGGGCTGACTGTCAATATGAGCAAGAGCGCCGCCATACCTATCCGCTGCTCCCAAGATGAGATGTCGCTAGTCTGCTCAATTCTCGGATGCTCGAGTGCCTCATTCCCATGCACGTATCTAGGGCTGCCGCTCACTCTACGCAAGCAATCTGCGGTGCAACTTCAATGCCTAGTGGACAAGCTAGCGGATTGTCTGCCACATTGGAAGGCAGCAATGCTTCCAAAGAGTGGTCGCCTAATGTTGATCTTATCGGTCCTCTGCGCAATACCAATACACTCCATGCTTGCTATGAATCTACCAGCGAAAATCATCATGACGCTTATCAAAATATGACGTGGGTTCCTTTGGTGCAGCAAGAAGGAAGCAACGGGAGGGCACTGTGCCGTAGCATGGGAGAGCGTATGCAGGCCTAAATGGCCAGGCGGTCTAGGAATCCCTAACCTGAGATGGTTGAACAAGGCACTACAAGCAAGGTGGCCATGGCTACAAAAAAACAGACAAGGATAGGCCCTGGGCGGAATTCAAAATTGACATTCCAGCTGCGTCTCGTGCTCTATACATTGCGGCCTCAAGGACAATTGTGGGCAACGGCCGAAGTACACTTTTCTGGGAGGACATGTGGCTCGTGGGATACCGGGTATGCGAGCTGGCTCCGGACATTTACAACCGCATTCAGAGACGTACGCGAGCCTCGCGGACAATCGCAGACGCGCTCATAGATGGGGAGTGGGCGAGAGACATCGGGCCAAATCTTTGAGCCATGGAGCTAACACAGTTCTTGGCATTGTGGCAAAAGATCAAGGACACGCAGCTAGTGGAAGGGGAGGAGGATAGAACTATATGGGCATGGGAGCATGACGGGTGCTTCTCGGCCTGGTCTGCCTACGCGGTCAAGTTCATGGGCCTAGAAGTGTCACCAACGGCCGCGTTCACCTGGAAGTTGAATGCGCCCCTGCAATGTCGCTTCTTCCTTTGGCTCGCGATCGAAAATAGATGTTGGATTTC
Source organism: Triticum aestivum (assembly GCF_018294505.1). Lineage (NCBI taxonomy): Eukaryota > Viridiplantae > Streptophyta > Magnoliopsida > Poales > Poaceae > Triticum > Triticum aestivum. The sequence continues at coordinate 624,955,785 of NC_057812.1, read as the reverse complement.
GGACCGTTTGGCACGAGGGCTACCACATCAGGACGCATGTCCCTTCTGTGACCAACATGAGGAATCAATACAACACTTGTTGTTAGACTTTGTCTGTGCGAGACAAGTCTGGCATGAGATGGGGATGATGACAGGACAACAAGAGCTGGAGCCACTTCAGGATGAAACGTTGAGTGCTTGGTGCTTGAGGCAGGACCATGATCCGAGACACAGGAGATCCACACGGGCAAAGTGCCTCCTTGCCATGTGGATGATTTGAAAACATTGCAATGACATCGTCTTTAAGGAGGCGCCACTATCTCCGTCGAGGGTCAAGGAACAACTTCAAGAAGAAGGGAAGCTTTGGGCCAAAGCTGGCATGTTCAAGAACGAAAATAGAGGGTTCGAGGAGCTAGGTATAGTGGGCGGACGGACCATGAGTAATACGATATAATGTAACGGTGGAGTTGGGAGAATATCCCGTGTGTAAATATTGTAAACCAAGTGGATGTTTTGGGATTATCTCTCCCCTCCTTCTATACTGAATGATACGTACACTCGTGCGTATTTAAAAAAAATTACGTGATCCTTTAAAAAAACATTGTCTGCACAAGTGCACATACGGCGTCTCCAAGATAGCAGTCTATTTATGCACGTACGTACAGTACTTTGTATTGTAGGAGTACTACAAAAGAGCTCGTCTCCCACCAAATCGCACACGGCGTTCCTCGTCGTAGCGAGATTACAGTGAACATGTCCGAATTAAGCAGAGGTCGGTCGACACCGAGCAATGATGTTCTTGGGCAACGAAACAAAGATATTCAGCTGCTGAGCTCCAGGAAGCGCCGGGCCATGGGGTGCTTGGCCTCGGAGAGGGCGGACGGCGCGAGCACCTCCACGACCTCGCCGTCGACGACGAGGCACACCAGGTCGGCGATCCGCTGGATCTGCTTCACGCTGTGCGAGACGATCACCGTGGTGAGCCCCCTCGCCATCTTGAGCCGCACGATGGCCTCCTCGATGTTCTGCGTCGAGATCGGGTCCAGCGCGCTCGTCGGCTCGTCCAGCAGCAGCACCTCCGGGTCGTTGGCGAGGGTGCGGGCCAGGGCCACGCGCTGCGCCTGCCCGACGGACAGCTCCGACGCCGGCCGGGAGGACAGCGCCGGGTCGAGGTCCGACAGGCTCAGCAGGCTCTTCACCTCCGCCTCGCTGAGCTTCTTGCCGCGCAGCTGTGGCCCGTACCGCACGTTGTCTGCCACGGTCCCTGGAGCAGCACACGGGGAACAACACGAAATCAGAAATCTCTCGTCTGAAACTTCTTTTCTGTTCTATGCATTGCTTATTAAGTTATTATACTACAGCACCACTACCATTACATATTTATCCTTTCTTTTATGGCTTGGAACAAGTCTAGCACACCGTTACTTCCAGCCACCACATTGCCGGTTGACATTATGCACGTAATATTCAGATGACAGTAGCAAAGGGGTGAAATTTGCGTAGTAAAATGTCGATCCAATTGGACATGGACAAGGCGTGTAGAGTTCATAAAGTCAATGTTCTTTGCACCTAGTATGAAGTCATGGAAAATGTATTCAAGGTATTTTATACCTGCCTGGTTGAGTAATTTATGAAGCAGAATTTTGTTCTGCACATGTAACTTTCAATCAAGGTGGTCTGTCTGCCAGCCGGAAAAAAGAGGTGGTCTGTCTGCATTGCCCTTGCACCTTGATAACAGAACTTCCGAAATGAATTCAATGAACTAATTTTAGATAACACATTTCACTAAGATAATTGTTCATTTGCATGCATGGCAATGTGCCTAATGACGGTCATAAGGGACAACAATCATACTTTACATCTAGGCATCAGATATCACCCAACATAAAGTTGTGTTTTATTCTAATCGGTTTTGCTATCATCCTAGTATGTGATATGTGATAAGTAATTGTGAATGCTCCATTGCCATCTTCAAAGCAAGATTCAGCTTAACTTTGTCAACGGATCAAGCACTCCTAATAGCTTAACAATAGCCTGTAGCCCCCCCCCCCCCCCCCCCTCCCTAAAGTATACAAATAAACAACTGCGGCAATGCACCACCATCATCATAAATTAAATATCGATTCTCAGCAAATGCTGGCACAAAACATGCTTGCCCACCCCTATTATCCTCTGCCCTCTACACGGGACAGCCCCTACATTTGTTGGGCGATGGTCAAGCTATAGTTTAATCGAAATTCCAAAGTTATCAGTAGGTTTTCAGATGATGTAGGATTCCTATGGTGTGTGGTCTTAGGTTAATCACCATTCGTTTTCCGATAGAGCGCAAAAGTTTGCGTCTCCATGCACCTTGCACCGATAGAAGAAAGGTTATCACCCACTACCTTTGGTCCAAAAAAAGTTTTATCACGATTCATGAGGTCCAAAAGAACCTGAAAGACTGAAACCTCTCCTCAGTGGTCACCACCCACTACCTTTGGTTGATGGTTAATGGTTACTACTGGTTTTGACAGGGATGTTCCCCACTTTTATCACCACATCCAGCGATGGACCAACTGATTTTACAGCAAGGAAAGTCTACACTATGCAATTTAACTCTTTGGGGGGGGGGGGGGGGGGGGGGGGGGGAACCAATCTGAGTATTTCAACTCTGCGAAAGAATTTCAGGAGCAAGCAGGCACGTAGGTACATACCGTCGAACATGGCGGGGAGCTGGAAGAGCATGCCGACCTTGCGGCGGAGCGCGAGGACGTCCATGCCGCAGATGTCGGCGCCGTCGAGGGTGACGGCGCCGGGGGCGGGCTCCCAGAGGCGGTTGAGCGCGCGGAGCAGCGTGGACTTGCCGCTGCCGCTGGGGCCGATGACGCCCATCACCACCCCGCGCGGCACGTCCAGGTCCACCCCGCGCAGGATCTCCTCGCCGCTCGCCTCCGCCCGCCGCCGCAGCCCGCGCACCCGTATCTTGGGCCCGCCGGCGGCGAGGCCGCCCACGTCCAGCAGGTGCTCCCTGCTACCATCTGCAGAAGTGCACAGCAACGACGATGGATCATCAGCCGTAGAAAGCAAAAGAGTCTCACAATTAGGCCTGATGGTTGTAGGAATCAACTGCATGCATCTCGAGTTTGCTCTGTGGGATTACCTGAAGCCGAGCCCATTCGATCGTGGAGCGGAGGAGATGGCCGAAGAGGAGAGAAGCTTGCAGTGAAAGGAGCAGAGACGGGGAAGAGCGTGCACGCCGGGGTGGAGCGTAGCGTCGGATATTAGCTTTTCCAAGAGAATTCGGGCCTCCAACCGAGGTGCGCGGCGGCTTTTCTGCGTGCCTGACTCACGAGAACGGTGGCATTCGGTGACGGCCGCCACCTCTGCACTGGACTGGACTGGACTGGAATCTGGACCCGTGTTGCTGGTGTGGTGTGGAAACGTCCGGGCAAGCGGTCCGGTCACTCAGCGGTTACAGAAAACCGATCCATCAAATCTCTTAAACCACAGACAAACACCTGATTGAGCAACTCCAACACGGTGACTCAAATGGATACGGATTTTGTCCATTTAGATTGCCCGTCCGCCTAGCGAACATGAATCGGACACGCGCGGCTCATGGATGAACCCAACGCACAAGACGCAAAAAGCAGACAAGCGAAGCTGCCGACGTGGAAGCCGCAGCTTTCCTCCCGCGCCGCTGCACTCCTCCGTGATCGCGGCCTGCGCGGCGCTTTCCTCCTGCGCCGCCGCGTTCCTCCGCCACCATGGCCTGCACCACCAGCCAGCCGGCCGCTGCAGCCGCCGCGTTCCCTCCCACGCCGCCTGCTGCGCTCCTCCGCCGCCACGGATTGCACGTCGAGTGTCTCCGCGCCGCCGCGTTCCTCCGCCACCAGCCGTCCGCCGACTGCATTCTTCCGCCGCCATGGCCTGCACCACCGACCGCCCGCTCGGCCTGCACCACGAGTCCTCGTATGGCAAGAACTCGCCGAGCGGCTCCGGGCTTCACTTCCAACCCGCTGGAGATCTCCCCGCTGCTTTCCACCAAGATCAGAACGGGAGGCAGCGGCCTGCGCAGGTGGCCTCGCCAGTGAGCGCGGCGGTGGCCTACGCCGGTGGCTTCATCGATGTCGTTGTGGAGAAAGTGCAACACGGCGGTTGTGGAGGAAGTGCGGATCGCTGATAGGTGGGACCAGGCCGGACACGAGAGGGGAGAAGAGGACGAGAGCCGACGACGGGAGCGTCCAATTTTGTCCGCCGGGGACCCATTTTTGCGCCAGTTTGGGTCCGGACAGACAACAAGCGAATATCAGGCAGACGTGGTGTCCGTTTGGGTCGTCCAGTTGGGCCATGTTTTCTGTCCGGATGACCGAAACAAACAAAATGGGTCGTCCGGTTGGAGTTGCTCTTAGAGCATCTACAGCCAGACCTCTCAAACACGTGACAAATGTCTGGGCAGGCCGTACGGTCACTGAGCGGTCACAAAAAACCGACCTGACCGAAGCTCTCAAACCGCAGACAAACGCCCGGGCTGACCGGCACCCCTCATATCCAGCCTAAATATAGGGCAGATATGAGACGGCATAGGCGCATCCGCCACATCAGCCCGGCCCACCGTTGGCCCACTCGAACCCCACAAAATCCCCCTCTGGAGCAAACCCTAGCTCACTTCACGCCGCTCCCCGACGCTCCCCTTTCCTCAATCCGTCCAATCCCTAGCGCCGGCGAGCATGTCAAGCACCGGCAGCCACTCCGACGGCAGCTCCGAAGACGAGTACAAGATGGCGCTTCGTATCACGCTCGAGCGCTCGCGGGTCGATACGGGCGGCAGCTTCGGGTCTGATGCAACGCCTCCTGTCGCTCGTCGCCGCAGCGCCGACGCTGGCGCCCGCCCTTCCCGCCCCGCGCGCGGATTTGCGCGGGCTGCCCAATCTGCTTCGCCCGCCCGACAGCCTCCTAACCCTCCAGCCGCTGCTCCGCGCGGGCAGCGGTGGGTTCTAGTGCCTGCTCTGCCGGCGCCGCGGATGCGGACTCCGGAGTCGGAGGCACGCGCCGCCCGCCATGAGAAGCAGAGGGCAAGGGAGATGGGGGGCGGGTCTGACACGGTTGCGCAATCCGCCCGCCGCTACCGCGTGATGCCGGTGCCCGACGAGGAGGAGTGTCTCCTCGAGTTGGTGTACCATCTGTCACTTACCACGACAGAGACGGACGCCTGGCGGCTCCAGAGGATCAAGCGGCTCCAGCTCGGCATTGAGCAATCTGAGCAGGAGGCGGCGGCGGCGAGGGTGGCCAAGCTCAAGCGCAAGCAAGACGGCAACGTCCGGCGCTTGCAAGGCTACATCATCATCTCCTCCTCCTCCTCCGACGTGTCTGACTCTGATGGTTCCGACGTCGACGCAGCTCCTGCTACGGACGCCTATAGCAGTGCCGGCGACCGGAAGGGCAAAGGGTCGGGGAGGAAGTGGTGAAGCTCACCCTCTCCTTTTCTGTAATCTAGTTCTAGTATGTAGTTACAATGTGCCGGATCATTGAACTGTGTGAACTAGGCCCGTTTGGTGATCTTTTGGTGATATTTATGTGAATTATGCCCGTTTGATATCGGTTTATATGTCTGTTTATTTTGATCATTTGATGATTTGTGCATTACGTTGCAGGAATTTGTATGGATATAGGGTGCCAGATATGAGATACACGGGTATGGAAGTGCAGATTTAGGGAGTGACCGGTCAGTGTCCACGGACGCGTCCGCGGGCATTTGAGTGGTCGCATTTGCAAAGTCCGGTTGTGGATACTCTTATGCCTTGTTCATTTGAACTTATGCTTCTGCTTTTGCAACCTTTTCACTTTGACCTAAAGATAAAAACTTTTAAATAGGGCTTTTCAATTTTGGATTTTGGCTTATACCATCACATTACAATATTGATCAACAAGACAAAAGCCAAAGCTAAAAGCACCTATTTAGAAGCTTTTTTGGATTTTAGGCTGAAATGAAAAACTTCAAAAGTAAAAGTATAAGCCCAAACAAACAGGGCCTTAGCAAATCCGGCCTAATCGATCATGGACGACTGTGGACGTGCCCATTGTTTGGACGTATTTGTTTTGAGCTCATATTTTGTTTGTGCATGCACTCATGCTCCTTAATATATTTTTTCTTGTATGTCCATCACTTGCATGTGATTGGTGGAGATGAAAAAAGTGAAGAAAAAAATAAAGTAGAAAAGATGGTCCTGAGTGGACCACGTCATATGTGGCAGACTGACTGCGTGTCCGGGCGCATCCGTTGGCCATCGTATCCTCCCCTTATAGAGACAGCCTTGATGTATAGAGATGATGTGAAGTGTCCGATTGGATCATTTTTTTTCTTCTCTCTTGTCCGGCCACTGACCGGGCATGTCTACGTTTGAGGAGGATTTGAGGTGACCGGCTATAGATGACTAGTAGAATGCTCGTGCGTTGCCACGGGCTTTTGAAATATTTTACTGGAGATAATGGTAATGCATGTTAAATTTCACAAGTAGAAAAAATATAATGCGGACACAATCGGGTAATAATTTAAGTCCACTTCACTTGCAACGTAAATAATTTACATGCTAAATGCCCGTGGGTTGCTACCGGTCACAATACAGGAAAACAAATGAAACTTAAGATTATGTAACATGTAACATGAATAAGGTAATTAGAACCATTGAGAATGGTAACTATGGTATCAAATTTAACAAAATCTAGTTGAGTGTCCATACGTTGCCACGGATAATAAAAATATAGCCTCAATAGTCAAACCATTCTCTTTTGTAACATATATGATAAATAGCTAAGGCACATCCGAGCAACATTGCTCTAGTTTGGTATGTGTTTGCCTTCTCTGATATTGTGTTGCTTTGTCATTGCGATGGATGGGGATAAATTGAGCATGTCATCATAATATTCACAGCCATTAGAGAATATGTGGAAATGAGAACTCATGTGGTGACTATGGTGCTCCAATCGATTTCTAGGGCCGCGACAATAGGCTTCACCTTCACAATATTTGTACTCTCCAAAGTCAACTTCGCCTTCAATGGCATCGTGACAAACATGAGAGAATTTCTTTCACCCCCTCCTTGTCAAGCACGACACACCCCTTCGCCTTATCCCTCCTCACCACTGCAACCTCTTGAGCATGCATTGGTTTTCCCTGGAAGAGGAAACGGTGACGCAGCACAGTAGCGTAAGTATATCCCTCGGTTTTTGAGAACCAAGGTATCCATCCATTAGGAGGTAACACACAAGTCACCTAGTACCTGCACAAACAAACAAGAACCTCGCAACCAACGTGATAAAGGGGTTGTCAATCCCTTCACGATCACTTACGAAAGTGAGGTCTGATAGAGATAATAAGATAAATATTTTTGGTATTTTTATGATATAGATTGTAAAATAAAGATTGCAAAATAAACGGTAATAGAAATAGCAAAGTTGATATGAAAATAATATGATGGAAGATAGACCCGGGGGCCATAGGTTTCACTAGTGGCTTCTCTCAAGATAGCAAATTCTACGGTGGCTGAACAAATTACTGTCGAGCAATTGATAGAAAAGCGAATACTTATGAGAATATCTAGGCATGATCATGTATATAGGCATCACGTCTGCGACAAGTAGACCGACACAATTTTGCATCTACTACTATTACTCCACACATCGACCGCTATCCAGCATGCATCTAGAGTATTAAGTTTATAAGAACAGAGTAACGCATTAGGGAAGATAACATGATGTAGAGGGATAAACTCAAGCAATATGATATAAACCCCATCTTTTTATCCTCGATGGCAACAATACAATACGTGCCTTGCTGCCCCTGCTGTCACTGGGAAAGGACACCGCAAGATTGAACCCAAAGCTAAGAACTTCTCCCATTGCAAGAACGATCATTCTAGTAGGCCAAACCAAATTGATAATTCGAAGAGACTTGCAAAGATATTTAAATCATGCATAAAAGATTTCAGAGAAGAATCAAATATTGTTCATAGATAATCTTGATCATAAACCAACGATTCATCGGATCTCGACAAACACACCGCAAAAAGAATTACATCGAATGGATCTCCAAGAGAATCGAGGAGAACTTTGTATTGTGATCCAAATAGAGAGAAGAAGCCATCTAGATAATAACTATGGACCCGAAGGTCTGTGGTAAACTACTCACACATCATCAGAGAGGCTATTGTGTTGATGTAGAAGCCCTTCGTGATCGATTCCCCCTCCGGTGGAGCGCCGGAAAAGGCCCCAAGATGGGATCTCACGGGTATAGAAGGTTGCGGCGGTGGAAATAGGGTTTCGTGGTGCTCCTGGATGTTTTCGGGGTATATGGGTATATATAGGAGGAAGAAGTACGTTGGTGGAGCTGCGAGAAGCCCACGAGGGCGGGGGGCGCGCCCTCCTGCCTCGTGGCCTCCTTGCTTCTTTCTTGACGTCCACTCCAAGTCTCCTGGATCATGTTTGTTCCAAAAATAACTCTCCCGAAGGTTTCATTCCGTTCGGATTCCGTTTGATATTCCTTTTCTGCGAAACACTGAAATAGGCAAAAAAAATAGCAATTTACACTGGGCCTTTGGTTAGTAGGTTAGCCCCAAAAATAATATAAAAAGGTAAATTCAAGCTCATTAAACATCCAAAACAGATAATATAATAGCATGGAACAATAAAAAATTATAGATACGTTGGAGACGTATCAAGCATCCCCAAGCTTAATTCCTGCTCGTCCTCGAGTAGGTAAATGATAAAAACAGAATTTTTGATGTGGAATGCTACCTAACATAATTCTCGATGTAATTTATTTATTGTGGCATGAATGTTCAGATCCGAAAGATTCAAGACAAAATTTTAATATTGACATAAAAATAATAATACTTCAAGCATACTAACAAAGTAATAATGTCTTCTCAAAATAACATGGCCAAAGAAAGTTATACCTACAAAACCATACAGTCTGGCTATGCTCTATCTTCACCACACAAAGTATTTAAATCATGCACAACCCCGATGACAAGCCAAGCAATTGTTTCATACTTTTGGTGTTCTCAAACTTTTTCAATCTTCACGCAATATATGAGCGTGAGCCATGGATACAGCACTATAGGTGGATTAGAATGGTGGTTGTAGAGAAGACAAAGGGAGAAGATAGTCTCACATTTAACTAGGCGTATCAACGGACTATGGAGATGCCCATCAATAGATATCAATGTGACTGAGTAGGGATTGCCATGCAACGGATGCACTAGAGCTATAAGTATATGAAAGCTCAACAAAAAGAAACTAAGTGGGTATGCATCCAACTCGCTTGCTCACGAAGACCTATGGCATTTTGAGGAGGCCCATCATTGGAATATACAAGTCAAGTTCTATAATGTAAAATTCCCACTAGTACATGAAAGTGACAACATAGGAGACTCTCTATCATGAAGATCATGGTGCTACTTTGAAGCACAAGTGTGGCAAAAGGATAGTAGCATTGTCCCTTCTCTCTTTTTCTCTCAATTTTTTTGGGACTTCTTCTTTTTATGGCCTTTTTTCTCTTTCTTTCGTCCGGAGTCTCATCCCGACTTGTGGGGGAATCATGGTCTCCATCATCCTTTCCTCACTTGGGATAATGCTCTAATAATGATGATCATCACACTTTTATTTACTTACAACTCAAAAATTACAACTCGATACTAGAACAAAATATGACTATGTGAATGCCTCCGGTGGTGTACTAGGATGTGCAATGAATCAAGAGTGACATGTATGAAAGAATTATGAATGGTGTCTTTGCCACAAATACGATGTCAACTACATGATCATGCAAAGCAATATGACAATGATGAAGCGTGTCATAATAAATGGAACGATGGTAACTTGCATGGCAATATATCTTGGAATGGCTATGGAAATGCCATAATAGGTAGGTATGGTGGCTGTTTTGAGGAAGGTATAAGGTGGGTGTATGGTATCGGCGGTACTAGAGAGGCTACCAATGGTGGAAGGGTGAGAGTGCGTGTAATCCATGGACTCAATATTAGTCATAAGAACTCACATACTTATTTCAAAATCTATTAGTTATCGAAACAAAGTACTACACGCATGCTCCTAGGGGGATAGATTGGTAGGAAAAGACCATCGCTCATCCCCGACCGCCACTCATAAGGAAGACAATCAATAAATAAATCATGCTCCGACTTCATCACATAACGGTTCACCATACGTGCATGCTACGGGAATCACAAACTTTACAACAAGTATTTCTCAAATTCACAACTACTCAACTAGCATGACTCTAATATCACCATATGCATGTCTCAAAACAATCATCAAGTATCAAACTTCTCATAGTATTCAATGCACTTTTTATGATAGTTTTTATTATACCCATCTTGGATGTCGATCATATTAGGACTAATTTTATAGCCAAAGCAAATTACCATGCTGTTCTATAAGACTCTCAAAATAATATAAGTGAATCATGAGAGATCAATATTTTTATAAAATAAAACCACCACCATGCTCTAAAAATATATAAGTGAAGCACTAGAGCAAAATTATCTAGCTCAAAAGATATAAGTGAAGCACATAGAGTATTCTAATAAATTCCGATTCATGTGTGTCTCTCCAAAAGGTGTGTACAACAAGGATGATTGTGGTAAACTAAAAATCAAAGACTCAAATCATACAAGACACTCCAAGCAAAACACATATCATGTGGTGAATAAAAATATAGTCTCAAGTAAAGTTATCGATAGACGAAGACGAAAGAGGGGATGCCTTCCGGGGCATCCCCAAGCTTAGGCTTTTGGTTGTCCTTGAATTTTACCTTGGGGTGCCTTGGGCATCCCCAAGATTAGGATCTTGCCACTATTTATTCCAAAATCCATCAAATCTTTACGCAAAACTTGAAAACTTCACAACACAAAACTTCAACAGAAAATCTCATGAGCTTCGTTAGTATAAGAAAACAAACCACCACTTTAAGGTACTGTAATGAACTAATTCTTTACTTATATTGGTGTTAAACCTACTGTATTCCAACTTCTCTATGGTTCATACCCCCCGATACTAGCCATGGATTCATCAAAATAAGCAAACAACACACGAAAAACAGAATCTGTCAAAAACAGAACAATCTGTGGTAATCTGTAGGTTTCGAATACTTATGTAACCCCAAATATTCTGAAATAAGTTGGTGGACGTGAGTAATTTGTCTATTAATCATCTGCAAAAAGAATCAACCTAATCTCAGTCTCCTGTAAAAAAAATGGCAGCAAATCTCGTGAGCGCTAAAGTTTCTGTTTTTTACAGCAAGATCGCAAAGACTTCCCCCAAGTCTTCCCAAAGGTTCTACTTGGCACAAACAATAATTAAAAGCATAAAACCACATATAAACAGAAGCTAGATGAATTATTTATTACTAAACAGGAACAAAAACAAGAAACAAAAATAAAATTGGGTTCCCTACCAACAAGCGCTATCATTTAACGGGCCTAGCTAGGCATAAAAACATGAACAGATCTAGGTATTATCATCTTTGGTATGCAATCCATAAGTGGCTCTCATAATAGATTCATAAAGTAATTTAATTTTCTTCCTAGGAAAATGTTCCATGCCTTTCCTTAACAGAAATTGGAATCTAATATTTCCTTCTTTCATATCAATAATTGCACCAATCGTTCTAAGGAAAGGTCTACCAAGAATAATAGGACATGTAGGATTGCAATCTATATAAAGAACAATGAAATCTACGGGCACATAATTCCTATTTTCAACAATAAGAACATCATTAATCCTTCCCATATGTTTATTAATAGTGGAATCCGCAAGATGCAAATTTAAAGAACAATCATCAAATTCACGGAAACCTAACACATCACCCAAAGTTTTTGGAATCGTGGAAACACTAGCACCCAAATCACATAAATCAAAGCATTCATGATCTTTAATTTTAATTTTAATAGTGGGTTCCCACTCATCATATAGTTTTCTAGGAATAGAAACTTCTAATTCAATCTTTTCTTCATAAGATTGCATTAACGCATCAACGATATGTTTGGTAAAAGCTTTATTTTGATCATAAGATTGAGGAGAATTTAGCACGGATTGCAACAAGGAAATACAATCTACCAAACAACAATTATCATAATTAAATTCATTGAAATCCAAAATAGTGGGTTCATTGATATGTAAAGCTTTGACCTCTTTAATCCCACTTTTACCGATTTTTGCATCAAGATCTAAAAACTCTGAATCATTGAGACGCCTTTTAACTAAAGTTGACTCGTCTCCAGTACCATCATTATCAAGATTCATATTGAAAAACAAAGATTTAATAGGAGACACATCAATCCCTTTTAGATCTTCATCCTTACTATCATGGAAATAGAAGAACACGCTTTTATAAAGCAATCTTTTTTAGCACGCATCCTAGCGGTTCTTTCTTTGCACTCATCAATGGAAATTCACATGGCTTTGAGAGACTCATTGATATCATGCTTAGGTGGGATAGATCTAAGTTTCAAAGAATCAACATCAAGAGAAATTCTATCCATGTTTCTAGCCAACTCATCAATCTTAGGCAATTTTTCTTCAAGCAAAGAATTAAAATTATTTTGCTAAATCATAAATTCTTTAATACCAGTCTCAAAATCAGAGGGCATCTTACTAAAATTTCCATAAGAATTGTTTTAGGAATTACCATAATTATTAGAGGAATTACTAGGGAATGGCCTAGGATTAAAGTTTCCTCTATACGCGTTGTTACCAAAATTGTTCCTACCAACAAAATTCACATCCATAGATTCATTATTATTCTCAATCAAAGTAGACAAAGGCATATCATTAGAATCAGAAGAAACACTCTTATTAGCAAACAATTTCATAAGTTCATCCATCTTTCCACTCAAAACATTAATTTCTTCTATAGCATGAACCTTTTTACTAGTTGATCTTTCGGTGTGCCATTGAAAATAATTAACCATAACATTATCTAGGAGTTTAGTAGCTTCTCCTAAAGTGATTTCCATAAAAGTGCCTCCCGCGGCCGAATCTAAAAGATTTCTAGAAGAAAAATTCAATCCAACATAAAAATTTTGTATGATCATCCACAAATTCAAACCATGTGTAGGGCAAATTACGTATCATTAATTTCATCCTCTCCCAAACTTGTGCAACATGCTCATGATCAAGTTGCTTAAAATTCATAATATCGTTTCTAAGAGAGATGATCTTAGCGGGAGGAAAATACTTAGAGATAAAAGCATCTTTGCACTTATTCCATGAATCAATACTATTTTTAGACAAAGAGGAAAACTAAGTTTTAGCACGAGCTCTAAGCGAAAACGGGAATAGCTTCAATTTAACAATATCATTATCCACATCTTTCTTATTTTGCATATCACACAAATCAACAAAGTTGTTTAGATGGGTAGCGGCATCTTCACTAGGAAGGCCAGAAAATGGATCTTTCATGACAAGACTCAGCAAAGCAGTATTAATTTCACAATATTCGGCATCGGTAAGATGAGCAATCGGAGTGCTAATAAAATCATTATTGTTGGTATTGGAAAAATCACACAATTTAGTATTATCTTGAGCCATCATGACAAACAATCCAACACACAAGCAAGCAAGAGGCAAGCAAAAAGAGGCGAACGAAAAAGAGGCAAGCGGAAAAAGAGGGCGAATAAAACAGCAAGGGTGAAGTGGGGAGAGGAAAAGGAGAGGCAAATGAAAATAACGTAATGCGAGGGATAAGAGTTTGTGATGGGTACTTGGTATGTCTTGACTTGATGCAACCTCCCCAGCAACGGCGCCAGAAATGGCTTGTTGATGGGAGATCAAATCTTGACTTGACTTGGTGCAACCTCCCCGACAACAGCGCCAGAAATCCTTCTTGCTACCTCTTGAGCATGTGTTGGTTTTCCCTTGAAGTGGAAAGGGTGATGCAGCACAGTAGCGTAAGTATTTCCCTCAGTTTTTGAGAACCAAGGTATCAATCCAGTAGGAGGTAACATACAAGTCACCTAGTACCTGCACAAACAAACAAGAACCTCGCAACCAACGCGATAAAGGGGTTGTCAATCCCTTCACGGTCACTTACGGAAGTGAGGTATGATAGAGATAATAAGATAAATATTTTTGGTATTTTATGATATAGATTGTAAAATAAAGATTGCAAAATAAACGGTAATAGAAATAGCAAAGCTGATATGAAAATAATATGATGGAAGATAGACCCGGGGGCCATAGGTCTCGCTAGTGGCTTCTCTCAAGATAGCAAATTCTACGGTGGGTGAACAAACTACTGTCGAGCAATTGATAGAAAAGCGAATACTTATGAGAATATCTAGGCATCATCATGTATCTAGGCATCACGTCCGCGACAAGCAGACCGAAACGATTCTGTATCCACTACTATTACTCCACACATCGACCGCTATCCAGCATGCATCTAGAGTATTAAGTTCATAAGAACAGAGCAACGCATTAGGCAAGATGACATGATGTAGAGGGATAAACTCAAGCAATATGATATAAACCCCATCTTCTTATCCTCTATGGCAACAATACAATACGTGCCTTGTTTCCCCTGCTTTCACTGGGAAAGGTGCTACCTCTTGAGCACTGTGTTGGTTTTCCCTTGAAGAGGAAAGGGTGATGTAGCAAAGTAGCGTAAGTATTTCCCTCAGTTTTTGAGAACCAAGCTATCAATCCAGTAGGAGGCCACGCGTGAGTCCCTCGTACCTACACAAACAAATAAAATCCTCGCAACCAACGCAATAAAGGGGTTGTCAATCCCTTCACGATCACTTACGAAAGTGAAATCTGGTAAATATGCTAAGATAATATTTTTGCTATTTTTATGATAAATATGCAAAGTAAAGAAAGCAAAATAAACGGAAAAGGAAATAGCTTGTAGATGGAAGATTAATATAATGGAAAATAGACATGGGGGCCATAGGTTTCTCTAGTGTCTTCTCTCGAGAGCATAAGTATTACGGTGGGTAAACAAATTACTGTTGATCAATTGACAGAATTGAGCATAGTTATGAGAATATCTAGGTATGATCATGTATATAGGCATCACGTCCGAGACAAGTAGACCGACTCCTGCCTGCATCTACTACTATTACTCCACACATCGACCGCTATCCAGCATGCATCTAGAGTATTAAGTTCAAGAGAACAGAGTAACGCTTTAAGCAAGATGACATGATGTAGAGGGATAAACTCATGCAATATGATATAAACCCCATCTTGTTATCCTCGATGGCAACAATACAATACGTGCCTTGCTGCCCCTACTGTCACTAGGAAAGGACACCGCAAGATTGAACCCAAAGCTAAGCACTTATCCCATTGCAAGAAAGATCAATCTAGTAGGCCAAACCAAACTGATAATTCGAAGAGACTTGCAAAGATAACCAATCATACATAAAAGAATTTAGAGAAGATTCAAATATTGTTCATAGATAAACTTGATCATAAACCCACAATTCATCGATCTCAACAAACACACCGCAAAAGAAGATTACATCGAATTGATCTCCACAAGAGAGGGGGAGAACTTTGTATTGAGGTCCAAAAAGAGAGAAGAAGCCATCTAGCTAATAACTATGGACCCGAAGGTCTGAAGTAAACTACTCACACTTCATTAGAGAGGCTATGGTGTTGATGTAGAAGCCCTCCGTGATCGATGCCCCCTCCGGCGGAGCTCCGGAAAAGGCCCTAAGATGGGATCACGTGGATACAGAAAGTTACGGCGGTGGAATTAGGGTTTTGGCTCCGTATCTGGTAGTTTGGGGGTACGTAGGTATATATAGGAGGAAGAAGTACGTCGGTGGAGCAATGTGAGCCCCACGAGGGTGGAGGGCGCGCCTAGGGGGGTAGGCGCGCCCCCCTGCCTCATGTCTTCCTGGTTGATGTCTTGACGTAGGGTCCAAGTCCTCTGGATCATGTTTGTTCCGAAAATCACGTTCTCGAAGGTTTCATTCCGTTTGGACTCCGTTTGATATTCTTTTTCTACGAGACTCTAAAATAGGCAAAAAAACAACAATTCTGGGTTGGGCCTCCGGTTAATAGGTTAGTCCAAATAATAATATAAAAGTGTATAATAAAGCCCAATAATGTCCAAAATAGGATATAATATAGGATGGAACAATAAAAAATTATAGATACGTTGGAGATGTACCAAGCATCCCTAAGCTTAATTCTTGCTCGTCTCCGAGTAGGTAAATGATAAAAACAGATTTTTTGATGTGGAATACTACTTGGCATAATTTCAATGTAATTCTCTTAATTGTGATATGAATATTCAGATCCGAAAGATTCAAGAAAAAAGTTCAATATTGACGTGGAAATAATAATACTTCAAGCATACTAACTAAGCAATTATGTCTTCTCAAAATAACATGGCCAAAGAAAGTTATCCGTACAAAATCATATAGTCTGGCTATGCTCTATCTTCACCACACAAAGTATTTAAATCATGCACAACCCCAATGACAAGCCAAGCAATTGTTTCATACTTTGGGTGTTCTCAAACTTTTTCAATCTTCACGCAATACATGAGCGTGAGCCATGGACATAGTATGTGGAATAGAATGGTGGTTGTGGAGAAGACAAAAAGGGAGAAGATAGTCTCACATCAACTAGGCGTATCAATGGGCTATGGAGATGCCCATTAATAGATATTAATGTGAGTGAGTAGGGATTGCCATGCAACGGATGCACTAGAGCTATAAGTATATGAAAGCTCAACAAAAGAAACTAAGTGGGTGTGCATCCAACTTGCTTGCTCACGAAGACCTAGGGCATTTTGAGGAAGCCCATCATTGGAATATACAAGCCAAGTTCTATAATGGAAAATTCCCACTAGTATATGAAAGTGATAACATAGGAGACTCTCTATCATGAAGATCATGGTGCTACTTTGAAGCACAAGTGTGGTAAAAGGATAGTAGCATTGTCCCTTCTCTCTTTTTCTCTCATTTTTTTTATTTGGGCCTTTTCTCTCTTTTTTGGCCTCTTTTTTTAGTCCAGAGTCTCATCCCGACTTGTGGGGGAATCATAGTCTCCATCATCCTTTCCTCACTTGGGACAAGGCTCTAATAATGATGATCATCACACTTTTTTATTTACTTACAACTCAACAATTACAACTCAATACTTAGAACAAAATATGACTCTATGTGAATGCCTCCGGTGGTGTACCGGGATATGCAATGATGCATGAGTGACATGTATGAAAGAATTATGAATGGTAGCTTTGCCACAAATACAATGTTAACTACATGATCATGCAAAGCAATATGACAATGATGGAGCGTGTCATAGCAAACGGAACGGTGGAAAGTTACATGGCAATATATCTCGGAATGGCTATGGAAATGCCATGATAGGTAGGTATGGTGGCTGTTTTGAGGAAGGTATATGGTGGGTGTATGATACGTGCGAAAGGTGCGGGGTATTAGAGAGGCTAGCAATGGTGGAAGGGTGAGAGTGTGTATAATCCATGGACCCGACATTAGTCATACAGAACTCACATACTTATTGCAAAAATCTATTAGTTATCGAAACAAAGTATTACGTGCATGCTCCTAGGGGGGATAGATTGGTAGGAAAAGACCATCGCTCGTCCCCGACCGCCACTCATAAGGAAGACAATCAATAAATAAATCATGCTCCGACTTCATCACATAACGTTCACCATACGTGCATGTTATGGGAATCACAAACTTAAACACAAGTATTTCTCAAATTCACAACTACTCAACTAGCACAACTCTAATATTATCATCTCCATATCTCAAAACAATTATCAAGTATCAAACTTCTCATAGTATTCAACACACTCATAAGAAAACTTTTTTATTAATCTTGAATGCCTAACATAATTAAAGCAAATTACCATGATGTTTTGTAGGACTCTCAAAATAATCTAAGTGAATCATGAGAGAACAATAGTTTCTATAAAAAAAATCCACCCCCGTGCCCTAAAAGATATAAGTGAAGCACTAGAGCAAAAACTATATAACTCGAAAGATATAAGTGAAACACATAGAGTATTCTAACAATTTCCGAAGCATGTGTGTTTCTCTCAAAAGGTGTGTACAGCAAGGATGATTGTGGAAAACTAACAAATAAAGACTCAAATAATATAAGACGCTCCAAGCAAAACACATATCATGTGGTGAATAAAAATATAGCTCCAAGTAAAGTTACCGATGGAAGTAGACGAAAGAGGGGACGCCTTCCAGGGCATCCCCAAGTTTTGGCTTTTAGGTGTCCTTAGATTATCTTTAGATGCCATGGGCATCCCCAAGCTTAGGCTATTGCCACTCCTTGTTCCATAATCCATCAAATCTTTCACCCAAAACTTGAAAACTTCACAACACAAAACTTAAAGTAGAAAATATCGTGAGCTCCGTTAGCGAAAGAAAACAAAACACCACTTCAAGGTACTGTAATGAACTCATTATTTATTTATATTGGTGTTAAACCTAATGTATTCCAACTTCTATATGGGTTATAAACTATTTTACTAGCCATAGATTCATCAAAATAAACAAACAACACACGAAAAACCGAATCTATCAAAAATAGAACAGTCTGTAGTTATCTGTAGCTAACGCAAGTTCTGGAACCCCGAAAATTCTAAAATAAATTGCTGGACGTGAGGAATTTATCTATTAATCATCTTCAAAAATAATTAACTAAATAGAACTTTCCAAATAGAAATGGCAGCAATTCTCGTTAGCGCTAAAGTTTCTGTTTTTGTACATCAAGATTAAAAATACTTTCCCCAAGTCTTCCCAACGGTTCTACTTGGCACAAACACTAATTAAACACAAAAACACAACAAAAATAAAGGCTAGATAAATTATTTATTACTAAACAGGAGCAAAAATCAAGGAATAAAAATAAAATTGGGTTGCCTCCCAACAAGCGCTATCGTTTAACGCCCCTAGCTAGGCATAAAAGCAAGGATAGATCTAGGTATTGCCATCTTTGGTAGGCAATCCATAAGTGGCTCTCATAATAGATTCATATGGTAATTTAATTTTCTTATAGGGAAGTGTTCCATGCCTTTCCTTAAAGGAAATTGGAATCTAATATTTCCTTCCTTCATATCAATAATTGCACCAATCGTTCTAAGAAAAGGTCTACCAAGAATAATAGGACATGAAGGATTGCAATCTATGTCAAGAACAATAAAATCTACGGGCACATAATTCCTATTTGAAACAATAATAAAATCATTAATTCTTCCCATAGGTTTCTTAATAGTTGAATCCGCAAGGTGCAAGTTTAAAGAGCAATCATCAAAATCACGGAAACCTAGCAAATCACACGAAGTCTTTGGAATCTTGGAAACACTAGCACCCAAACCACACAAAGCATAGAATTCATGATCTTTAATTTTAATTTTAATAGTAGGTTCCCACTCATCATAAAGTTTTCTAGGGATAGAAACTTCCAACTCAAGTTTTTCTTCATAAGATTGCATCAAAGCATCAACGATATGTTTGGTAAAGGCTTTATTTTGACTATAAGCATGAGGAGAATTTAGCACAGATTGCAACAAGGAAATACAATCTATTAAAGATCAATTATCATAATTAAATTCCTTGAAATCCAAAATAGTGGGTTCATTGATGTTTAAAGTTTTGACTTCTTCAATCCCACTTTTAACAATTTTAGCATCAAGATCTAAAGACTCCGAATTTTTGAAACATCTTCTAGGTAATGGTGGATCATATTCAGTCCCATAATTATCAAGATTCATATTGCAAAACAAAGATTTAATAGGGGACACATCAATAACTTTTAGATCTTCATCTTTATTATCATGGAAATTAGAAGAGCATGCTTTTATAAAGCAATATTTCTTAGCACTCATCCTAGCGGTTCTTTCTTTGCACTCATCAATGGAAATTCTCATGGCTCTGAGAGACTCATTGATATCATGCTTAGGTGGAATAGATCTAAGTTTCAAAGAATCAATATCAAGAGAAATTCTATCAACGTTCCTAGCCAACTCATCAATCTTAAGCAATTTTTCTTCAATCAAAGCATTGAAATTCTTTTGCGAAGTAATAAATTCTTTAATATTAGATTCAAAATCAGAGGGTATCTTATTAAAATTTCCATAAGAATTGTTGTAGGAATTACCATAATTATTAGAGGAATTACTAGGATACGGCCTAGGATTAAAGTTTCCTCTATATGCGTTGTTACCAAAGTTATTCCTACCAACAAAATTCACATCCATAGATTCATTATTATTATAAATCAAAGTAGACAAAGGCATATCATTAGGATCAGAAGAAACCCTTTTATTAGCAAATAATTTCATAAGTTCATCCATCTTTCCACTCAAAACATTAATTTCTTCTATCGCATGCACTTTCTTATTAGTAGATCTTTCAGTGTGCCATTGAGAATAATTAATCATAATATTATCTAGGAGTTTAGTAGCTTCTCCTAAAGTGATTTCCATAAAAGTGCCTCCCGCGGCCGAATCTAAAAGATTTCTAGAAGCAAAATTCAATCCAGCATAAAAAATGTGTATAATCATCCACAAATTCAAACCATGTGTAGGGAAATTACGTATCATTAATTTCATCCTCTCCCAAGCTTGTGCAACATGTTCATGATCAAGTTGC
Organism: Triticum aestivum; assembly: GCF_018294505.1. Taxonomy (NCBI): domain Eukaryota; kingdom Viridiplantae; phylum Streptophyta; class Magnoliopsida; order Poales; family Poaceae; genus Triticum; species Triticum aestivum. The sequence continues at coordinate 624,935,149 of NC_057812.1, read as the reverse complement.
TTAAAATTCATGATATCGTTTCTAAGAGAGATGATCTTAGCGGGAGGAAAATACTTAGAGATAAAAGCATCTTTGCACTTATTCCATGAATCAATACTATTTTTAGGCAAAGACGAAAACTAAGCTTTAGCACGATCTCTAAGTGAAAAAGGAAATAGCTTCAATTTAACAATATGATTATCCACATCTTTCTTCTTTTGCATATCACACAAATCAACAAAGTTGTTTAGATGGGTAGCGGCATCTTCGCTAGGAAGGCCGGAAAACGAATCTTTCATGACAAGATTCAGCAAAGCAGTATTAATTTCACAAGATTCAGCATCGGTAAGAGGAGCAATCGGAGTGCTAATAAAATCATTGTTGTTGGTATTAGTGAGGTCACACAATTTTGTATTATCTTGAGCCATCGTGACAAGCAAGCAATCCAACACACAAGCAAACAAGAGATGGGCAAAAAGAGGCAAATAGAGAAAGAGCAGGAGGACGGAGAGAGAGGGCAAATAAAACGGCAAGGGTGAAGTGGAGGAGAGGAAAATGAGAGGGAAATGGCAAATAATGTAATATGGGAGATAAGGGTTTGTGATGGGTACTTGGTATGTTGACTTTTGCGTAGACTCCCCGGCAACGGCGCCAGAAATCCTTCTTGCTACCTATTGAGCATTGCGTTGGTTTTCCTTTGAAGAGGAAAGGGTGATGCAGCAAAGTAGCGTAAGTATTTCCCTCAGTTTTTGAGAACCAAGGTATCGATCCAGTAGGAGGCCACGCGTGAGTCCCTCACACCTACACAAACAAATAAAATCCTCGCAACCAACGCAATAAAGGGGTTGTCAATCCCTTCATGGTCACTTAAGAAAGTGAGATCTGATAGATATGATAAGATAATATTTTTGGTATTTTTATGATAAAGATGCAAAGTAAAGAAAGCAAAATAAACGGAAAAGGAAATAGCTTGTAGATGGAAGATTAATATAATGGAAAATAGACCCGGGGGCCATAGGTTTCACTAGTGGCTTCTCTCGAGACCATAAGTATTACGATGGGTAAACAAATTACTGTTGAGCAATTGACAGAATTGAGCATAGTTATGAGAATATCTAGGTATGATCATGTATATAGGCATCACGTCCGAGATAAGTAAACCGACTCCTGCCTGCATCTACTACTATTACTCCACACATCGACCGCTATACAGCATGCATCTAGAGTATTAAGTTCAAGAGAACAGAGTAACGCTTTAAGCAAGATGACATGATGTAGAGGGATAAACTCATGCAATATGATATAAACCCCATCTTGTTATCCTCGATGCCAACAATACAATACGTGCCTTGCTGCCCCTACTATCAGTAGGAAAGGACACCGCAAGATTGAACCCAAAGCTAAGCACTTCTCCCATTGCAAGAAATATCAATCTAGTAGGCCAAACCAAACTGAAAATTTGAAGAGACTTGCAAAGATAACCAATCATACATAAAAGAATTCAGAGAAGATTCAAATATTGTTCATAGATAAACTTGATCATAAACCCACAATTCATCGGTCTCAACAAACACACCGCAAAAGAAGATTACATCAAATAGATCTCCACAAGAGAGGGGGAGAACTTTGTATTGAGATTCAAAAAGAGAGAAGAATCCATCTAGCTAAATACTATGGACCCGAAGGTCTGAAGTAAACTACTCACACTTCATCGGAGAGGCTATGGTGTTGATCTAGAAGCCCTCCGTGATCGATGCCCCCTCCGGCGGAGCTCCGGAAAAGGCCCCAAGATGGGATCTCGTGGATACAGAAAGTTACGGCGATGGAATTAGGGTTTTGGCTCCGTATCTGGTAGTTTGGGGTACGTAGTTATATATAGGAGGAGAAAGTACGTCGGTGGAGCAACGTGGGCCCCACGAGGGTGGAGGGCGCGCCTGGGGGGTAGGCGCGCCCCCTACCTCGTGCCTTCCTGGTTGATGTCTTGACATAGGGTCCAAGTCCTCTGGATCATGTTCGTTCCAAAAATCACGTTCCCGAAGGTTTCATTCCGTTTGGACTCCGTCTGATATTCTTTTTCTGTGAGACTCTAAAATAGGCAAAAAAACAACAATTCTGGGTTGGGCCTCCGGTTAATAGGTTAGTCCCAAAAATAATATAAAAGTGTATAATAAAGCCCAATAATGTCCAAAACAGGATATAATATGGCATGGAACAATCAAAAATTATAGATACGTTGGAGACGTATCAAAAGGACACCGCAAGATTGAACCCAAAGCTAAGCACTTCTCCCATTGCAAGAACGATCAATCTAGTAGGCCAAACCAAACTGATAATTCGAAGAGACTTGCAAAGATATTTAAATCATGCATAAAAGTTTTCAGAGAAAAATCAAATTTTGTTCATAGATAATCTTGATCATAAACCCACAATCCATCGGATCTCGACAAACACACCGCAAAAAGAATTACATCGAATAGATCTCTAAGAGAATCGAGGAGAACTTTGTATTGAGATCAAAAAAGAGAGAAAAAGTCATCTAGCTAATAACTATGGACCCGAAGGTCTGTGGTAAACTACTCACACATCGTCGGAGAGGCTATGGTGTTAATGTAGAAGCCCTCTGTGATTGATTCCCCCTCTGACAGAGCGCCGGAAAAGGCCCCAAGATGGGATCTCACGGGTATAGAAAGTTGCGGCGGTGGAAATAGGGTTTCGTGGTGCTCCTGGATGTTTTCGGGGTATATGGGTATATATAGGAGGAAGAAGTACGTCGGTGGAGCTGCGAGGGGCGCACGAGGGTGGGGGCGCGCCTTACCCCCTTGGGCGCGCCCTCCTGCCTCGTGGCCTCCTCGCTTCTTTCTTGACGTCCACTCCAAGTCTCCTAGATCATGTTTGTTCCAAAAATAACTCTCTCGAAGGTTTCATTCCGTTTGATATTCCTTTTATGTGAAACACTAAAATAGGCAAAAGAAATAGCAATTTGCACTGGGCCTTTGGTTAGTAGCTTAGTCCCAAAAATAATATAAAAAGGTAAATTAAAGCCCATTAAACATCCAAAACAGATAATATAATAGCATGGAACAATCTAAAATTATAGATACGTTGGAGACATATCAACCACAAGTGTGTTCCACGATGTGATGATACATATCATCAAATGGGGAAGGCAAGTACTCAGTTGATGTAGAGAAACACTGTCGCAGTTCACTAATTAGAATGGTCACCATCGTTGCTATCACCCATGCCTTCTTCACCATGTATATTTGAGGCATTGACAGGAGAGGAAGATAAGGAGAGATGGAGAGGTCATTAGATCATGGTGAACCCATATGCAATTTCCTTAGTTTGGTGTGATGGATTCGACTGTGCGGTGCAGTTTGCCACCATGGAGGTTTCTCGCAAAACATATAGGAAGTTTGGAACTGGTGTTTTCTTTCTGCATGTGCATGAAGCAATCCTTATATTTGCATGCGATTAAACTAGTTAAATGAGAATTACATACTTTTTGGTTGTTGTCTTTGAATAAAAATAAATTTATACAAGCAAAGACAATAAACTCTCTAATCTCATAGACTTTGAAAAAATACAAGTTGTTGGTATAACGGGAGAAGACACAAGTGTGGCCTGTCATTGTCAAAATAGGAGAACTATCTAAACTTTGATGAAAGAGATTGTTGGCATGTTTTTATCAAAAAAAGATCAACAAATATAAGATTTTTTTTGGAGATAAAGCACAAAGCACACTTGTAGAAACCATCTTTGACACAATTGCTTGTTGCTCTCATAAATAATCATCTTTCTGGATGGAAAAGTTGCAATTACAACTTTCAGCTTAACTAAAACACCCGCACATAAATTGTGCCCAGTAAAACAAAAGATATATTCACATAAGAATTCATGAACCATTTGTAAACTAAAACCACAAAATTACACATAGGCACGCTGCAGGACTGAACCTATATGCAACTCGTGCCAGACATACAAGGGATCCTGAAGGGCGCCCATGTATGAAGAAGACGAGGTTGGGTTTGGCATAGTGATCATTGGGGTTGAATCGGTCGATGCGCTCGAACCGCTGCGGTGACAAAACATACATAGTAGACGCGATCACCATCATAGTTGAGCATGTAGCACATCCCTTCCAAGAAAGTCGTCTAGTTGTGCACACCGTGGTTGGAGGAATCTAAACCATGCCAACAATAGCACACTACCATTCATTGCCTGTAACATTGTCGCCACAAGGCTGAAGCATAGTGCCGCCATCAATAGCACCAGCAGGAGTGCACCCAGCCGACTCACCTTCTTCCTCCCCCACATGAAGTACCCACTGCCGTCATGCTCTCAGTTACACATAACAATGATGCCATCATCATCCATGTCATCTCCTCCTCCTCAAATTCCGCCAACGCCTTCGGTTCTTCCGGCCTTGTCCCCATGAACGATGACACGGAGTAAATTTCCCAAGAGGCAGTTGGTGTCCTCTCCGCCAGCTCTTCGCCTTCACTTTGCATAGCATCAGGGGGTGATGGAGTTCGGCGCCCATGAGCTCGTGTCTCTCTAAGGCTTCGTGAGCGCGTCCCCATCCTCCTCTGCGACCTCCACACCTGCCTCCCGCACCAATGCACCATGCTCTTCATCCCCAACCGTGTCGAATGTAGACCACGATGTATGAAATACACTATCTATGTAAACGTGAAACACACACCTTCCATGGAGAGATAATAATTATGCTATTCTTCTTCTGCCCGAAGTCAGTGAGTATGCTCGTGTTCTTGATCCACGCTGATCTAGCCGAGGATGGCACACATGAGGAGGAGGACATGCATGACTGAGAGTCGAGGGAGTGGGAGGCGCCACCGATGGTGGCGGTCATCTAGGGTTACGCCCTGGTGGGCGGGTTTGCTCGCTCATGTGGGGGAGAGGTAAGAGAGAGCAGCCCGACTAACAGGTAAAAAACAATGGACATTCTTGGACATGAGGTTGTGCCAAATATCACAACTCTAAAGTCTAGAAGTATATATTTGATTGGTAGTCAAACCTAGACTTGAAATAATATTGACAGTACACCAAACTGCACTTCGGAATTCCAAACAGAAGCTTAATATCTAACATATCATATCTCATGTAGCTATTCTATTCCATATTCCAAAATGCAGGAACATGTGCGCCTTGTTCTCCATTGCGATTTACTCTTTTACATGGCCTTTTGTTCACCAATAAATAAATCATGCTTAGAGGAACTCAATTCCTTTTAATTCACAGTAAAAAATGCAAGCAAGCAGACACCTTAATTAATTATCAGTAGGACCTCAATCTGGCGCTTAGAAGCTTGCATATTGCGATAAAACAAGTCAGCCAGCATGCTGTGGGCACAAGAAGCAAGCAAACAACAAGCCTAATTTATTAGTTGGAGCTCGGCCGCTTGCACTTTTTTTATTGCAGCTGAAGGCACAAGACCAATTACCTACAACCTGCAGCTCCGTGGTTGCAAAGACATTTACAACTTTCTCTCTTAACCATCATTTACAGATTTGCAGCTCCTGGCATTGTCCTTATAGAGTTCTCTCCTCTCTTGAACATCATAGAAACATTGTCTTCAAAAGTTCATCATCTCACCTTACCGCCCATTGGGAACTTCTCTAACTTTAGGAAGTCTATCGAAGCTTAACCATGGATGCCTAATTCTTCATATGTTCCGGGTGAAGGAAATATGCCCTAGGGGCAATAATAAAGTTGTTATTTTATATTTCCTTATATCATGGTACATGTTTATTATTCATGCTAGAATTGTATTAACCGAAAACTTGATACATGTGTGGATACATGGACAAAACACCATGTACCTAGTAAGCCTCTACTAGACTAGCTCATTAATCACAGATGGTTAAAGTTTCCTAACCATGGACATGTGTTGCCATTTGATGAACAGGATCACATCATTAGGAGAATGATGTGATGGACAAGACCCATCCGTTAGCATAGCATATTGATCGTTCAGTTTTATTACTATTGTTGTCTTCATGTCATATACATATTCCTTTGACTATGAGATTATGCAACTCCCGGATACCGGAGGAATACCTTATGTGCTATCAAATGTCACAACATAACTGGGTGATTATAAAGATGCTCTACAGCTATCTCTGATGGTGTTTTTTGGGTTGGCATAGATCAAGATTAGGATTTGTCACTCCGAGTATCGGAGAGGTATCTCTGGGCCCTCTCGGTAATACACATCATAATAAGCCTTGCAAGCAAAGTAACAAATGAGTTAGTTGCGGGATGATGTATTACGGAACGAGTAAAGAAACTTGCCGGTAACGAGATTGAACTAGGTATGAATATACTGACAATCGAATCTCGGGCAAGTAACATATCGATGACAAAGGGAATAACATATGTTATCATTACGGTTCGACCGATAAAGATCTTTGTAGAATAGGTAGGAGGCAATGTGAGCGTCCAGGTTCCGCTATTGGTTATTGGCCGGAGAGGTGTCTCGGTCATGTCTACATAGTTCTTGAACCCGTAGGTTTCGCACGCTTAACGTTCGATAACGATTTTTTATTATATGAGTTATGTGTTTTGGTGACTGAATGTTGTTCGGAGTCGCGGATGCGGTCACGGACATGACTAGGAGTCTCGAAATGGTTAAGAGATAAAGATTGATATATAGGACGATGGTATTCAGACACAAGAAGTGTTCCGGGGGTACCGAGTACATATCAAGTCACGGGAAAGGGGTACCAGGCACCCCGGCAAAGATATGGGCCTACTGGGCCAAGAGGGGAAACGCAGCAGCTAGTAGGGGCTGCTGCGCCCCTCATATGGGCCGCACCATAGGGGAAAGGAAATGGGGGGTGAGAGAAGGAAGGAGAGGGATTCTCCCTCCCCCTTCCTTCCCTCCTCCCTCCTCTTTCGTTCCCTCTCCGGAAAACATGGTAAGGGGGGCAAATTGGACAAGGCCCCCAAGTAGGATTCCTCCTACTTGGGGCACCCCCTTGGCTGCCCCCTCTCCCTCCTACCTATATATATGAGGGGGGAGGCGCCTAGAACACATATCAACATTTGTTAGCCGTGTGCGGCGCCTCCCTCCACAGATTACACCCTTGGTCATATTATCGTAGTGCTTAGGCGAAGCCCTGTGCGGATCACATCACCATCACCATCACCACACCATCATGCTGACAAAACTCATCTACTTCCTCGACCGTTTGCTAGATCAAGAGTTCGAGGGACGTCATCGAGTTGAATGTGCGCAGAACTCGGAGGTGACGTACGTTCGGTGCTTGATCAGTCGGAACGAGAAGAAGTTCGACTACATCAACCACATTGTCAAACGCTTTCGCTTTTGGTCTACGATGGTACGTAGACACACTCTCCCCCTCTCGTTGCTATGCATCTCCTAGATAGATCTTGCGTGAGCGTAGATTTAAAAAAAATTGCATGCTACATTTCCCAACACCGGGCTTCTGGCATGACCACCAATATCTGTAGATGGACAATTAAGCTACACAAAATGAGTATATGAAAGGAGATTAGCAATTGTTTTCTCTCTCCACTTGTAAACATAACAAGCATTTTATTCTTCAAAGTTGGTCTTACCCTATTTTTGTAAAAGAAAGGCCAGGCACCTTCATGTCTAATAAAACGTTCTATAGCAAATCAATGGAACCAATCAGTCTTCTCTTAATATGTTTATATGCATGGTACTAAATTCCAAATTGGAACTACAACTGACTTCAATATACGCAAGTTCGACGGTGAAAAAAGCTTAGCAATGGCCTGCCCAATGCCTACTTTCTACCCAAATGCGCAATTGCAAGGTTCAGCTGATTAAGATGCTCGAGTTTATCTGCAATGGTAGAGCATTATCTTTCTAATTCAAATTCAAAACTGACAAGAAGCAACAGAATATAACTATCACTATGGCATACAAAGATGAATCCCTCCTTCCTCAAAGTCGACAAGCAAGTTATTTGTTGCCTTCCCATATTCCTCTGAGAGCAGGGCACCTTCACTCTCGGCTTTTAGTCATGCATTTGTATAAAGTACTATTTGTGTTCAGGTACTGTAGAAAATCATAGAAAATGAATGTTACAGTTCTGGTTTGGTCATTTCACTCTGCTCTCTACCTTTTCACGGATGCCATTTATGTTATAGACCTTACTTGAAGATGCTCATAAATCGTCATTGATGCCTTATCTGTTTCCTCCGTAAACTCCGTAGTTCACATACATATTTATATTTAGTAAAAAAACTAAAAACACTTTGCTGCAGAGCTTCCAAATTATTACACAAGAAGCAAGCAGATGTCATCCACTCACCTATCTGAGTGTGTGTCCCTGCACAGCTCTGCCGAATCAATGACCGAGCAAACCTAGCCAATCATCAACCAACCCACATTAAACGACACATATTAAATAAAACATAACCAAAGAAGAGTAACTTAAAGTGTTGGAGATCTCATTGATGGTGCGAACAATCTCAGCAGAGGGAGCCACCTGCCCAATGTGACCAACGAGCTCGTTCGACCTGCAAATCTCCACCTAATATTAAAGGGAGGATTGTTTCTCCACCTTTTTTTGTCCATCAGGTCTTTTTCATATGTCTCGTTCCGTTTTCCATGCGTCCGGTTCGTCCTTGGAAACCAACGTTGGGTAGTATCCAAATTAAAAAACGCTAGGTATTCTTTAGGCCTTGGCCCATCACCCGCTACATATACACCCTCCAAATCGCTTGCCTCGCATCTCTCCAGATTGCTCGCTTCGCTTTCCTTGCCTCTCCAGATCGCCTCCCGAGGTCGCCCTCAGCAGCAGCTCCAGGTCGCAAGATCCAAGCTTACACCTTCAGAACTCACGGCAACGACTCCGCTTCCATCTCCTCCGCACCAGTGATGGATGCCTCATCTTCTTCCTTGCCCGCCTCCGGATCAAGTGTCGCGCCATCTTCTTCCTCCTCTTGCCTCCACACCATCTTCTTCCTCCCAGCCTACGGATCAGCAGTAGGTACTCCTGCACAAGATATAAATCCAGTTTGTAAAGAGAGCCTGATGAATTCAAACTATAGCATAAAGTGGAGTAAGAATTCAAATTGTAGCATAAAGTGGAGTAAGAATGCAAACTGGATAAAATAGGCTTGTGCCATGTGGGAATAAACAACACGGAACACTTGTGTTGAGAATGTCAGGACTAGAGAAGAGTTTGGCAATCAGCTTGGAGGCTAGACATGGGTCCCAGCTTGGAGGAAAGCCCGCCTCCAAGCACTGTGGATGCCCTAAGAGGAAGAGGAGTGCCCAAACTAGCAATACTCAAACATATAGTCCACAATCAACTTGAGAGTTAACCAAATGCCAGTTTGGACCATATTAGCAAAGCATGCTCCACAATCAACATGAGAGTTCAAACTTACAGAAAAAGAATTTATAACAGTATATAGATTTCTTTGCGTTTCATACAAGGATGCATAAAGAAATGTTACCGATAATTCAGTAAATGGTAGTACAGAAAAGGAATTTTTTTAGTTGATTCATTCACATCTTCAGTGGTTCAGTTCTTGATATGGGAAGAACTACGCACATTGTCAATTATTGAGTCAGATGCAAAGATCAACTATACAAACAACTGCACCATACAGGACCAAGGACCAATACAGAAGAAGTGTGATCTATAAATAGCCTTCTTGTGAAAAAATATAACCGCTTAACCAAAGAAAGGGGGGTTGCTTAGAAAATATTAGCGATGATTTCTTTGGAAACATTTGGGTAAAACAAATTGCTTCTCGTTTGTAAAGTAGATTAAGAATTTTGAGAAAAGCAAGTGGGAGAGACAGAAAAAGTAAATAGCACATGAGCATCTTAAGGCATACCAGATTATCAGAAAGAGAAAGACCTAAAGAGCACAAGGTCAAATCATGCCACACAAGATTTTCGTGATACTGCTACTTGCCTTAAGTAGTTTGCAAATACCAGTTCTTTCTAATAATCATATACTCCATGAATTACTTACATCCCATTTTCTAGCATCAGCAACAACTTCTCTCCCTCTCATCTCAAAAGCCTAGGCCAAATACTGAAATCAACTGATGCAAACTTGACAATTCCAAGTTCAGTAGCAACATAAATCTTACCAGATATACTTTTGGCAGAAACAACTGAAGGAAATATGCCCTAGAGGCAATAATAAAGTTATTATTTATTTCCTTATTTCATGACAAATGTTTATGCTAGAATTGTATTAACCGGAAACATAATACATGTGTGAATACATAGACAAACAGAGTGTCACTAGTATGCCTCTACTTGACTAGCTCGTTAATCAAAGATGGTTATGTTTCCTAACCATAGACAAAGAAGTTGTTATTTGATTAATGAGATCACATCATTAGTTGAATGATCTGATTGACATGACCCATTCCATTAGCTTAGCACCCGATCGTTTAGTATGTTTCTATTGCTTTCTTCATGACTTATACATGTTCCTATGACTATGAGATTATGCAACTCCCGTTTGCCGGAGGAACACTTTGTGTGCTACCAAACGTCACAACGTAACTGGGTGATTATAAAGGAGCTCTACAGGTGTCTCCAAAGGTACATGTTGGGTTGGCGTATTTCGAGATTAGGATTTGTCACTCCGATTGTCGGAGAGGTATCTCTGGGCCCTCTCGGTAATGCACATCACATAAGCCTTGCAAGCATTACAACTAATATGTTAGTTGTGAGATGATGTATTACGGAACGAGTAAAGAGACTTGTCGGTAACGAGATTGAACTAGGTATTGGATACCGACGATCGAATCTCGGGCAAGTAACATACCGATGAGAAAGGGAACAACGTATGTTGTTATGCGGTCTGACCGATAAAGATCTTCGTAGAATATGTAGGAGCCAATATGGGCATCTAGGTCCCGCTATTAGTTATTGACCGGAGACGTGTCTCGGTCATGTCTACATTGTTCTCGAACCGTAGGGTCCGCACGCTTAAAGTTACGATGACAGTTATTATGAGTTTATGCATTTTGATGTACCGAAGGTTGTTCGGAGTCCCGGATGTGATCACGGACATGACGAGGAGTATCGAAATGGTCGAGACATAAAGATTGATATATTGGAAGCCTATATTTGGACATCGGAATTGTTCCGGGTGAAAATCGGCATTTTACCGGAGTATCGGGGGGTTACCGGAACCCCCTCGGGGGTTAATGGGCCTACATGGGCCATAAGGGAGAAGAGAGGGGCCGGCCAGGGTAGGACGCGCGCCCCCTCCCCCCTCAGTCCGAATAGGACAAGGAAGGGGGGGCGGCGCCCCCCTTTCCTCTTCTCCCTCCCCCTTTCCTTCTCCAACAAGGCAAGAGAGGGAGGAGTCCTACTCCCGGTGGGAGTAGGACTCCTCCAGGCGCACCCCTTGGGGCAGGCCGCACCCTCCCTCCCTCCTTTATATACGGGGGCAGGGGGCACCCTAAGACACACAAGTTGATCTTCGTGATCGTTCCTTAGCCGTGTGCGGTGCCCCCCTCCACCACATTCCACCTCGGTCATATCGTTGCAGTGCTTAGGCGAAGCCCTGCGCCGGTAGAACATCATCATCATCACCATGCCGTCATGCTGACGGAACTCCTCCCCGAAGCTTTGCTGGATCGGAGCTCGGGGTGCGTCATCGAGCTGAACGTGTGCTAAGAACTCGGAGGTGCCGGAGTAACGGTGCTTGGATTGGTCGGATCAGGAAGACGTACGACTACTTCCTCTACATTGTGTCAACGCTTCCGCTTCGGTCTACGAGGGTACGTAGACAACACTCTCCCCTCTCGTTGCTATGCATCTCCATGATCTTGCGTGTGTGTAGGAATTTTTTTTTGAAATTACTACGTTCCCCAACAGTGGCATCCGAGGCTAGGTTTTATGGTTTGATGTTATATGCACGAGTAGAACACAAGTGAGTTGTGGGCGATATAAGTCATACTTTTTACCAGCATGTCATACTTTGCTTCGGCGGTATTGTTGGACGAAGCGGCCCGGACCAACATTACGCGTACGCTTACGCGAGACCGGTTCTCCCGACGTGCTTTGCACAGAGGTGGCTTGCGGGTGACAGTTTCTCCAACTTTAGTTGAACCGAGTGTGGCTACGCCCGGTCCTTGCAAAGGTTAAAACAGCACCAACTTGACAAACTATCGTTGTGGTTTTGATGCGTAGGTAAGATTGGTTCTTGCTTAAGCCCGTAGCAGACACGTAAAACTTGCAACAACAAAGTAGAGGACGTCTAACTTGTTTTTGCAGGGCATGTTGTGATGTGATATGGTCAAGACATGATGCTAAATTTTATTGTATGAGATGATCATGTTTTGTAAACAAGTTATTGGCAACTGGCAGGAGCCATATGGTTGTCGCTTTATTGTATGCAATGCAATCGCCCTATAATGCTTTACTTTATCACTAAGCGGTAGCGATAGTCGTAGAAGCATAAGATTGGCGAGACGACAACGATGCTACAATGGAGATCAAGGTGTCGCGCCGATGACGATGGTGATCATGATGGTGCTTCGGAGATGGAGATCACAAGCACAAGATGATGATGGCCGTATCATATCACTTATATTGATTGCATGTGATGTTTATCTTTTTTATGCATCTTATCTTGCTTTGATTGACGGTAGCATTATAAGATGATCTCTCACTAATTATCAAGAAGTGTTCTCCCTGAGTATGCACCGTTGCCAAAGTTTGTCGTGCCCAGACACCACGTGATGATCGGGTGTGATAAGCTCTACGTCCATCTACAACGGGTGCAAGCCAGTTTTGCACATGCAGAATACTAGGGTTATACTTGACGAGCCTAGCATATGCAGATATGGCCTCGGAACACGGAGACCGAAAGGTCGAGCATGAATCATATAGTAGATATGATCAACATAATGATGTTCACCATTGAAGACTAATCCATTTCACGTGATGATCGGTTATGGTTTAGTTGATTTGGATCACGTGATCACTTAGAAGATTAGAGGGATGTCTATCTAAGTGGGAGTTCTTAAGTAATATGATTAATTGAACTTAAATTTATCATGAACTTAGTCCCTGATAGTATCTTGCTTGTTTATGTTGATTGTGGATAGATGGCCCGTGCTGTTGTTCCGTTAAATTTTAATACGTTCCTTGAGAAAGCAAAGTTGAAAGATGATGGTAGCAATTACACGGACTGGGTCCGTAACTTGAGGATTATCCTCATTGCTGCACAGAAGAATTACATCCTGGAAGCACCGCAGGGTACCAGGTCTGCTGCTGGAGCAACACCAGATGTTATGAACGTCTGGCAGAGCAAAGCTGATGACTACTCGATAGTTCAGTGTGCCATGCTTTACGGCTTAGAATCGGGAATTCAACGACGTTTTGAACGTCATGGAGCATATGAGATGTTCCAGGAGTTGAAGTTAATATTTCAAGCAAATGCCCGGATTGAGAGATATGAAGTCTCCAATAAGTTCTATAGCTGCAAGATGGAGGAGAACAGTTCTGTCAGTGAGCATATACTCAAAATGTCTGGGTATAATAATCACTTGATTCAATTGGGAGTTAATCTTCCAGATGATTGCGTCATTGACATAATTCTCCAATCACTGCCACCAAGCTACAAGAGCTTTGTGATGAACTATAATATGCAAGCGATGAATAAGACTATTCCCGAGCTCTTCGCAATGCTGAAAGCTGCGGAGGTAGAAATCAAAAAGGAGCATCAAGTGTTGATGGTCAACAAGAGCACTAGTTTCAAGAAAAAGGGCAAAGGGAAAAAGAAGGGGAACTTCAAGAAGAACAACAAACAAGTTGCTGCTCAGGAGAAGAAACCTAATTCTGGACCAAAGCCTGAAACTGAGTGCTTCTACTGCAAGCAGACTGGTCACTAGAAGCGGAACTGCCCCAAGTATTTGGCGGATAAGAAGGATGGCAAGGTGAACAAAGGTATATGTGATATACATGTTATTGATGTGTACCTTACTAGAGCTCGCAGTAGCACCTGGGTATTTGATACTGGTTCTGTTGCTAATATTTGCAACTCGAAATAGGGACTACGGATTAAGCGAACACTGGCGAAGGACGAGGTGATGATGCGCATGGGAAATGGTTCCAAAGTCGATGTGATCGCGGTCGGCACGCTACCTCTACATCTACCTTCGGGATTAGTATTTGATCTAAATAATTGTTATTTGGTGCCAGCATTGAGCATGAACATTATATCTGGATCTTGTTTGATGCGAGACGGTTATTCATTTAAATCAGAGAATAATGGTTGTTCTATTTATATGAGTAATATCTTTTATGGTCATGCACCTTTGAAGAGTGGTCTGTTTTTGATGAATCTCGATAGTAGTGATACACATATTCATAATGTTGAAGCCAAAAGATGCAGAGTTGATAATGATAGTGCAACTTATTTGTGGCACTGCCGTTTACGTCATATCAGTGTAAAGCGCATGAAGAAACTCCATACTGATGGACTTTTGGAACCACTTGATTATGAATCACTTGGTACTTGCGAACCGTGCCTCATGGGAAAGATGACTAAAACGCCGTTCTCCGGTACTATGGAGAGAGTAAAAGATTTATTGGAAATCATACATACAGATGTATGTGGTCCGATGAACGTTGAGGCTCGTGGCGGATATCGTTATTTTCTCACCTTCACAGATGATTTAAGCAGATACGGGTATATCTACTTAATGAAACAGAAGTCTAAAACATTTGAAAAGTTCAAAGAATTTCAGAGTGAAGTTGAAAATCATCGTAACAAGAAAATAAAGTTTCTATGATCTGATCGTGGAGGAGAATATTTGAGTTACGAGTTTGGTGTACATTTGAAACAATGCGGAATAGTTTCGCAACTCACAACACCTGGAACACCACAGCGTAATGGTGTGTCCGAACGTCGTAATCGTACTTTACTAGATATGGTGTGATCTATGATGTCTCTTACTGATTTACCGCTATCGTTTTGGGGTTATTCTTTAGAGACGGCCGCATTCACGTTAAATAGGGCACCATCAAAATCCGTTGAGACGACGCCTTATGAACTATGGTTTGGCAAGAAACGAAAGTTGTCGTTTCTTAAAGTTTGGGGCTGCGATGCTTTTGTGAAAAAACTTCAACCTGATAAGCTCGAACCCAAATCGGAGAAATGTGTCTTCATAGGATACCCAAAGGAGACTGTTGGGTACACCTTCTATCACAGATCCGAAGGCAAGACATTCGTTGCTAAGAATGGATCCTTTCTAGAGAAGGAGTTTCTCTCGAAAGAAGTGAGTGGGAGGAAAGTAGGACTTGACGAGGTAACTGTACCTGCTCCCTTATTGGAAAGTAGTGCATCACAGAAAACTGTTTCAGTGAAACCTACACCAGTTAGTGAGGAAGCTAATGATGATGATCATGAAACTTCAGAACAAGATACTACTAAACCTCGTAGATCAACCAGAGTGAGATCCGCGCCAGAGTGGTACGGTAATCCTATTCTGGAAGTCATGCTACTAGATCATGATGAACCTACGAACTATGAAGAAGCGATGGTGAGCCCAGATTCCGCAAAATGGCTTGAAGCCATGAAATCTGAGATGGGATCCATGTATGAGAACAAAGTATGGACTTTGGTTGACTTGCCCGATGATCGGCAAGCAATTGAGAATAAATGGATCTTCAAGAAGAAGACTGACGCTGACGGTAATATTACTGTCTACAAAGCTCGACTTGTTGCAAAAGGTTTTCGGCAAGTTCAAGGGATTGACTACGATGAGACCTTCTCACCCGTAGCAATGCTTAAGTCTGTCCGAATCATGTTAGCAATTGCCGCATTTTATGATTATGAAATTTGGCAGATGGATGTCAAAACTGCATTCCTGAATGGATTTCTGGAAGAAGAGTTGTATATGATGCAACCAGAAGGTTTTGTCGATCCAAAGGGAGCTAACAAAGTGTGCAAGCTCTAGCGATCCATTTATGGACTGGTGCAAGCCTCTCGGAGTTGGAATAAACGCTTTGATAGTGTGATCAAAGCATTTGGGTTTGTACAGACTTTTGGAGAAGCCTGTATTTACAAGAAAGTGAGTGGGAGCTCTGTAGCATTTCTGATATTATATGTGGATGACATATTACTAATTGGAAATGATATAGAATTTCTGGATAGCATAAAAGGATACTTGAATAAGAGTTTTTCAATGAAAGACCTCGGTGAAGCTGCTTACATATTGGGCATTAAGATCTATAGAGATAGATCAAGATGCTTAATTGGACTTTCACAAAGCACATACCTTGAAAAAGTTTTGAAGAAGTTCAAAATGGATCAAGCAAAGAAAGGATTCTTGCCTGTGTTACAAGGTGTGAAGTTGAGTAAGACTCAATGCCCGACCACTACAGAAGATAGAGAGAAAATGAAAGATGTTCCCTATGCTTCAGCCATAGGCTCTATCATGTATGCAATGCTGTGTACCAGACCTGATGTGTGCCTTGCTGTAAGTTTAGCAGGGAGGTACCAAAGTAATCCAGGAGTGGATCACTGGACAGCGATCAAGAACATCCTGAAGTACCTGAAAAGGACTAAGGATATGTTTCTCGTATATGGAGGTGACAAAGAGCTCATCGTAAACGGTTACGTTGATGCAAGCTTTGACACTGATCCGGACGATTCTAAATCGCAAACCGGATACATGTTTACATTAAACGGTGGAGCTGTTAGTTGGTGCAGTTCTAAACAAAGTGTCATGGTGGGATCTACAAGTGAAGCAGAGTACATAGCTGCTTCGGAAGCAGCAAATGAAGGAGTCTGGATGAAGGAGTTCATATCCGATCTAGGTGTCATACCTAGTGTATCGGGTCCAATGAAAATCTTTTGTGACAATACTGGTGCAATTGCCTTGGCAAAGGAATCCAGATTTCACAAAAGAACCAAGCACATCAAGAGACGCTTCAATTCCATCCGGGATCTAGTCCAGGTGGGAGACATAGAGATTTGCAAGATACATACGGATCTGAATGTAGCAGACCCGTTGACTAAGCCTCTTCCACGAGCAAAACATGATCAGCACCAAGGCTCCATGGGTGTTAGAATCATTACTGTGTAATCTAGATTATTGACTCTAGTGCAAGTGGGAGACTGAAGGAAATATGCCCTAGAGGCAATAATAAAGTTATTATTTATTTCCTTATTTCATGATAAATGTTTATGCTAGAATTGTATTAACCGGAAACATAATACATGTGTGAATACATAGACAAACAGAGTGTCACTAGTATGCCTCTACTTGACTAGCTCGTTAATCAAAGATGGTTATGTTTCCTAACCATAGACAAAGGAGTTGTTATTTGATTAACGAGATCACATCATTAGTTGAATGATCTGATTGACATGACCCTTCCATTAGCTTAGCACCCGATCGTTTAGTATGTTGCTATTGCTTTCTTCATGACTTATACATGTTCCTATGACTATGAGATTATGCAACTCCCGTTTGCCGGAGGAACACTTTGTGTGCTACCAAACGTCACAACGTAACTGGGTGATTATAAAGGAGCTCTACAGGTGTCTCCAAAGGTACATGTTGGGTTGGCGTATTTCGAGATTAGGATTTGTCACTCCGATTGCCGGAGAGGTATCTCTGGGCCCTCTCGGTAATGCACATCACATAAGCCTTGCAAGCATTACAACTAATATGTTAGTTGTGAGATGATGTATTACGGAATGAGTAAAGAGACTTGCCGGTAACGAGATTGAACTAGGTATTGGATACCGACGATCGACTCTTGGGCAAGTAACATACCGATGACAAAGGGAACAACGTATGTTGTTATGCGGTCTGATCGATAAAGATCTTCGTAGAATATGTAGGAGCCAATATGGGCATCCAGGTCCCGCTATTGGTTATTGACCGGAGACGTGTCTCGGTCATGTCTACATTGTTCTCGAACCGTAGGGTCCGCACGCTTAAAGTTACGATGACGGTTATTATGAGTTTATGCATTTTGATGTACCGAAGGTTGTTCGGAGTCCCGGATGTGATCACGGACACGACGAGGAGTCTCGAAATGGTCGAGACATAAAGATCGATATATTGGAAGCCTATATTTGGACATCGGAATTGTTCCGGGTGAAAATCGGCATTTTACCGGAGTACCGGGGGGTTACCGGAACCCCCCGGGGGTTAATGGGCCTACATGGGCCATAAGGGAGAAGAGAGGGGCCGGCCAGGGCAGGCCGCGCGCCCCCTCCCCCCTCAGTCCGAATAGGACAAGGAAGGGGGGGCGGCGCCCCCCTTTCCTCTTCTCCCTCCCCCTTTCCTTCTCCAACAAGGCAAGAGAGGGAGGAGTCCTACTCCCGGTGGGAGTAGGACTCCTCCAGGCGCACCCTTTGGGGCCGGCCGCACCTCCCCCTCCCTCCTTTATATACGGGGGAAGGGGGGCACCCTAATACACACAAGTTGATCTTCGTGATCGTTCCTTAGCCGTGTGCGGTGCCCCCCTCCACCATAGTCCACCTTGGTCATATCGTTGCAGTGCTTAGGCGAAGCCCTGCGCCGGTAGAACATCATCATCGTCACCACGCTGTCGTGCTGACGGAACTCCTCCCCGAAGCTTTGCTGGATCAGAGCTTGGGGTGCGTCATCGAGCTGAACGTGTGCTAAGAACTCGGAGGTGCCAGAGTAACGGTGCTTGGATCGGTCGGATCGGGAAGACGTACGACTACTTCCTCTACGTTGTGTCAACGCTTCCGTTTCGGTCTACGAGGGTACGTAGACAACACTCTCCCGTCTCGTTGCTATGCATCTCCATGATCTTGCGTGTGCGTAGGAATTTTTTTTTTTTGAAATTACTACGTTCCCCAACAACAGCCCCAAGTTCATTCTTATCATTTGAAAGGTAGTGTGCCCTTGCATCACCAAGAGAGAGCTTTATACTGTTCTAGGTTTGCAATCTCAGTTGCATGAATATCTTGTTGCCTATAACAAACAGGAGAGCAGGGCATGAGCAATAATTAGCGAAACAATAATAAGCAAGTTTACAAATCATGTATGTAGAAAAGTAGGGGAAAGAGAAAAGGTAATTCCTTTTCCCGCAGATTCCTTATTTTCATATTGGTGCATCATCTACTATAGCAGCATGACATTTTCTCTGCCCACAAGATTCATTTGATGCAAAACTAGAGCAACATGAAATTTTCAAATTATACTCCAACTACAAGCTCTTTACAGTCCGACTAAACAGACTGCAGTGAGTAAGCAACACATCTAAGCAAGCACATCCATAGGGGGGAGAGGATGCTAACCATGTTGGTGCGGAGGGCGTCCCCGAAACCCTGCTCCTGCTCTGCCAGCTCACCAGCCGAATCGCGACCCACAAAATCACGGGAGGGCCTTCTCCCCGGCGCTATCATTCCCAGCATGACCCCTGCTCCTCTGCAAGAGAACATGAAACATTGGTACGCAAGAAATGTGAACAAATGCACCAGATATATGAATAAAGGAAAGCATGTTGATAAAAACTAAATTGGATACTTTTCTCTACTCCATTATTCCAGATTAGTCGCAACAATACATCATATCTATTCCAATTTTTGCATTAGACAGCAAGATCATGACACATGTGAACAAACATGAAAACATGGAAATAACATCAGAGCATCATCTGAATTTTTATACTCGAATCAATGCTCCAAGAAACATGAAAACATGGGATTTACCACCAGGAAACATGCAAAAACTTGTTCAAGCCAAAGATATGATCAAGGCACCAGGACACATCATCTCTATTACAATTCAGTACTCCAGCATTGGTACTCCTATGATCAGCAGAAGCAAACACTGAATAAATGGAGAGATGCATCGTTGGAAAGCAAGATAAGCATCACAGCAATGGATTGGAAAGGAGAGAAAAAATGGACCCACTACAAAAAAATACACTTCCGTGATGATACGTGTTTGTCACAGTAGGTCGCGATTTTTTCATGCATGTACATCCATGACAAATTTATGACAGAATCAAGATAGTCATACATGTGCTGTCGTAGAAGTGTTGCATGACATTACCAAAATTATCATCACGGAAGTGTCCACTTCCATGACGATAAATCGCGCATCACAGAAGTGCTTTCGTCAAGGGTGACCGACACGTGGCATCCACCGTAACAGAACGCCGTTAAGCTATCGGGTCGGGTTTTGGATCCGATAACCCGTTAACAGCCCCGACCAATGGGAAGTTTCCACGTGTAAAATTCTTATTGGCCGGACGAAACACGTGTCAGCTCGTCAGTGGGTCAGATATGCGCCTACGATATGTCGACACGTGCCATGGCCCACCACTGGCCCCTTTAGCTTACAAAGTCGGCCCGTTTGACTTGGTCAAAAGTTAATGGGCTGGCCCATGAAAAGCCTGTTAACGGTCTCTTCGCAAATAGCCCATTTTACGGCCCGTTAACTCACGACCCGTTAGGCCCTAAAGGAAATCGACCCAACAACGTCATGTGGGCCGTCAAATATAACACAAGCCCATTTCACTTTCGGCCCATGTATGGCCCATAACGTCTTTCGGCCCATATGAGGCCTTCGTATCTTTCGGCCCTTTACAGGCCCACGGTGACTCTAGCCCATAATGAACAGTAATTTTCTTTATACCCGTTAACGGCCCGTGATTTACATGGGCCGTTTCCAGCCCGTGTTAGCTTTTGGCCTATTGACGGCCATACATTCTTGGGCTCCTTTTCGGCCCTCGATTACTTCCGGCCTGTTACTGGCTTGTTCCCCTAATGGGCCAAATTCGGCCCATGGCAAGAGTCGGCCCGTTACTGGCCCGTTTCCCTAATGGGCCAAATTCGGCCCATGGCAAGAGTCGGCCCGTTACTGGCCTGTTACCCTAATGGGCCAAATTTGGCCCATGGCAAGAGTCGGCCCATTTCTGGCCTGTTAACCCGTTGCGCCGTTTCCAGCCCGTCCTATATTCTGTCCCATTAACGACCCGTTATGCCTGTGACAGAATTAAGCCTTTGCTGTCCTACGGCCTGTTAATGGCCTGTTACCATGCTGGGCCGATACCAATTACGCCCGATTACGGCCCATGTAGACCCATTTATTCGACGGCCCGAGGCCCACCAATTACAGGCCCATTTATCCACGGCCCGTAGGAGACCCATGGATCCTACGACCCGTATATGGCCCATGGTAGTTGCAGCCACTAGCAAACCAGGGAAAAAGAAGACTAGGAAATAAATAAGGCCGAAACTAACGCTAGGCTATTAAGGTGATTGCACAGATTACATCCACTCGGCATCAAAGATTGCCACCAGTGCAAATATAGGGAACACCCTACACTATACAAAAATGGCTTGCTGTTTTCTTCAGTTGGTGGCTGCACGTTAAGAATAAATTTTGTATCGCACCAAAACAAATTACAACTATATAATAAAAGGAAGGTTGGCATAAAACTTAACAGTCTAGCAGATAAATGCAGCACCAGAAGTTCAAAAGCTCAGTTCATTTGACCTGACTGTTATGTTTTCATGTTGTATTGTCCGATGGAGCACCATAACCCTCGCCTTCATTTCCCCTAGGCTCCTGAACAACATAGCAAATATCTGATAGTCTGGTTTCAAAATCATGCATATCTTGACGACATTGAGCAATGTTTCTACTTGTTTCACAAAGGGTCTCTGTTAGGGAATGAACTTGTGTCTGGAGCGCAGATACAACATTGCTTTGAGCTTGCATATCTTGATCATTAGGCAGTTTGGACGATATTGCCTTAACAACCAACCCAGTATTACGCAGGAACGTGCTTTTGGCACTGTTAGTGGACAGGTACTGACCCACTACAGCAAGAGCTGACATTGCGGTTATAGTTGCCTCACCACCTTCAGAAGGTGGCGGTTCCACCATTTTTCCATAGCTCGCTGAAAAGTTGAGGTTTTACATTAGTAGTACCAGAACAGAAGATATTAAGGAGGCAGCAAAACCAAACAAAATAGCTTTGGTCTATATACAGAACTTATTCTGGTGAACCCAGTTGTATTTCATTGCAAAGTACATAATAAAACCAGGTTCCAAACATATGACCATGTACCATCGCTAATGTATTGTCTATTTCTTCATATTGTATTGAGGGCTAAGGATAAAGAGACGAAGTTTATAATACGGTAAGCATAGTATGACATCATTCATATCACAAAACAATTGAGAACAGACAAATAGGCAATTGTAACGTTGTGTGGGCAAGTCCAACACGGAACTAGATTACGGGTCAAGATTAAAGGAACATCACTCCTCTCTTTTAAACCTTGTAAGGTGCAATGATACGCTAAGACAATTGTGTATAAAATTGAAAAGAGTAATAGACATTGGCTGCAAACCATGTAGTTCAAGGCACAAGTCAGAGTAAGTAGTAGTTAAAAGGGATGAGGATTAAGGACTTACAACAGCGGCTTTGACTGGTGTAGTCATGCCCTTCTTCTTGCTGGTGTGACAGTCCTTGAAGATTTCCACGGCATTTGGTTCAGGTACTTTTTGGTCCTTGCGGGCTTTCCTCTGCATTTCGAACAAGTCAATATAGATCTGATAATATGGTACAGCGAAAAGAGTGAAACAACAGCTAATTACAAGAGCCTCGCAGTGTGCAATATAGCTACGAGATCCTATCATATGTTGGAATTTCCCTTTCGTACAATTGGCCTTGTTCTTTGAACAGTTCACCTACAAGAAGATAGATTTGTGTGGCACATGCGTAAATAGGACTTCAACATGTGATCTGATCACATATATATAATGTACCTGATACTTCGGATCATACCGGTGTTTAACAAGGCCCCTCCAGTCTTCATCTGATATATTTTCCACTGGAGATGTTTGAGAAAGTTCACTGTTAGCCTTGCCTTCAAAGTGAGTTTTCCTCAAGTTATACCGATACTGTCGCAAAGCAGACTTGAAAACATGGGTGCAAGCTTGTCTGGTTGCATCATCTTGGCTATCCAACTTGAACGTCATCTGTTGAAAATTATGGGAGTCTCATTATTAGCAACCTAGAAAGTATGGGACAGAGCAAGAGTTTCCATACATAACCATACTTACAGATAAATGGTCGAGGAAGGTGTTGAACTGGGTCTCATCTTTGTCATTCCTGTACCGAATCCATGTTGGAAGGATACGTACATGACACCTAACGGCAACCGCTGCCTCTGATACTAACTTGGCTGACTCTGTAGCATCACGTGGCCTTTTTAAACCTGCCTCAAAACGGATCTCCATTCTTCCTCCTCTAGATTTAGTTGAACTATCGAGCATTATCCCTGATGTTTGTTTCCTCTTGCACCTAGGTGCTAGTCCAACAACGAACATAGGAAGTGTTAGTGTACATCAAACTGTGAGACTACATATAAAGAAGCATGCAACTGTAACTTGACTCCAGCAACTACCTTCTTGCTGTTGAAGCTCACAAGGTTCACCTGATATTGCCAACTCGTCTTGTGTCAGGAGTGCTTGGGAAGTAGTGTCAGGTGGCAAGGGAGCTTGGGAACGTGCTGCTAGCTCAGTTGACGCATGAGTAAGTCATGCAGCTGGTAGTATTGTGGTAGGTGTTGCAAGAACTAGGGCTATCTTTGCTTGTTTGGTGGCAGCTATTTGTTTCTGTTTGGCTTTTTTGCAACTCGTGTAGCATGGGATGCCGTGTTTGTAGAATTTTCCGTTAGACTTTGACCTTCTATTGCACCATCAGTACCAGCAGAATCTGCAGGATTCATCTGCTTCTCATTCCCTGCCATTCTTTGTTTCTTCCTCTTTCTCTGTGCCATGTTAAGTCAAGCCGACAAGGAAAACGAATAACAATTTAGTTCTTCAGAAGAAATTGATGCGTGATGCAGACGAACTGAACTTTGATGTTAGAGAACCACATGATAGGAGGATGTAATATGTATGAAAAACAGGACGGAAGAGATAACCAGAACTATGATGTGTAAACTAAGAAGAAGACATTTCACCAAATTAGAAGCAATGCAATGGAAGGTAGACACCATATGAAAGATGCTACAAATATCGCTCTGCCAAGTTAACAGTGTCTCATCATAAATGGCGTTTAAACAAATGTGAAGCAATACAAGAAATAAATCATATGCAAGATGCAAACAACATCACACTACCATGTTAGAGGTCTCTCGTCATTAGTGCCATTGCATATTCACAGTATTGCATATTCACAGCTTATGATGTGTAAACTAAGGAGAAGGCATTTCAACAAATTAGAAGCAATGAAAGCTAGACACCATATGAAAAATGCAACGAATATCACTCTACCAAGTTAAAACTGTCTCATCGTAAGTGTTATTTTAACAAATTAATAGTACAAACTAGAAAAGAATGTGAGATGTAACCTATATCACACTCCGAAGTCAAACGTGTCTTATGATAAGTGATTATTGCAGGTTACACAACAGTAGTAATTTGATGTAAGAACATGATGTGATAGACAGATATTGTATATTCTAGAAACAGGAACACGTGTCTTATCTATTATATAATTAAGACAAGAGACAAATAAGCCACGTCATTAATCCACACAGGCTAAAAATATATGATTCATCGATCTTAATTTTAATGGATGAGATTTAAAGACGGATTAGTGTTACGTAAATCATGTCACGTCCAACCTTTCAAGGACATACACCATCAAACATAGACACATAAAGCAGTCAACATCTATGAAAAAAAAGGTAGATCTATCTCCAATTGGAAATTCATGTATGGTTAAAAAAACTGAAATTCGTATTGGACAAGGAGACCCACAACTTTAGTGTTGTCTAATTTCTACGGGTGGATAACCAACGAAGTTGAGTCCGTGTATAGGAGGGGGAGTCCAATAGAAGCAACGACATGGTCGCTGGTGTGACCAACAACTCTTAGTACAATCAACGTGACAACTTCTCAGCTTAAAAATCCTGCAAAAAATACTTCAGGCAAGTAATAACCATGACACGTAGATTCAAAAAAAATAACCATGACACGTACAAACAAGTCCACCACGACACATGCAATCCAAATCCAGGATGGACACGTATAACCCTGCAAAGAAATAATGGACACATATAACCCTGCAAAAATATAATGGACATGTATACAACCAGAATAATTAGGTCTTTAATCCTCAAAAAAAAAGAAATTTAATTCTTTCCAAGAAAACCGAGCGATAGGCGAGTAATGCACGTAAAAAATATATACTAGCAATGGGTAAGTTCTTTGGTTTTTTAGGGGAACAAGCAATGGGCAAGTAATAACCTTGACACGTACAAACAAGTCGACCTTCAAACGCGCAATCTGAATCCAGGATGGACGCATGTAATAACCATGCAAAAAGATGGACACGTACAAAAACAAAACAATTAGGTCTTTCCAACAAAACAAAAAAAAAACATACACGCATGCATTGGTAATCCTAGAAGGAATTAAAAAATATGTCCTCTCTCTCCATATTAAGAAACTTACACGCAAGAGTCGGGCTAAACCTAGATGGAATTATTCTTGCAAAAAAAACTAGATGGAATTATAAAGAGAAAGCCTAGCCTCCACTCTCTCTCTCTCTCTCTCTAAAAAAGGAAGACTCACATTGCAAGTACGCATTAGCGACCGACGGCCGCCGCCATAAAATGATGGAGTGCTTGCCCGAGACGGAGACATCAGTAGATCGGATTTTTGGGTTGCTAGGAAGAAGAATTGGGCTAGCATGGAGATACATCATGATGGCCGATGAGCTTGATCCTAGAGACTGACCAAATCGTGATGGCAAGCACCACCCACCACGCACCATGCAAGACCTGGTCAGGTAATCAGCCACGGCCGCCTGGTCGTCTTCGACGACTGCTTGGTTGGCCGCATGGAGTGAAATTGGTTGGGCACGTATTTAAGGTGGAAGTGCTTGCCGACGACGGAGACAACAAGCACATCGGAGTTCGGGATGCTAAGAAGAGAAGCATATTGGGCTATCGTGATAGTGCGATACATCACGATCATCGTGATGGCACGCATAACACACAATGGAAACACATGGCCAGGTCGTCAGCCACGGCCACATGGTCGCCGACATAGATTGCACCGGCACACAGAAGACGCACTAGCCGGATAACGGAGTTCTCCTCTTGGCAATCGATCAGCCGCTACCTCGGCCTCTACGACCACGGTCAGAACTAACTCCTGATCATCAAATTCTTGATCAGGACACGTGCAATTCTTGATCCAGTTCAACCAATTTTCCTCTGTCTATTATAATCGTCAAATTTGTGATATATACCATGTGTAATTAATAATAATGTGTGGTTATCTTTATAAATTGAACTAATACCATTGGATTTTTAATACTAGATCTTACTCTTCACTTTTTATGCGATTATATTTCTCTTAACCATTAATAACTAAATTTTGTACATGAACATTTTTAGTGAAGTCTAATATTAAAAAAAAATGTGCGCCTTATAAGTTCTTTTTTGTCATGCTAAACTCATAACTTGTACGTAAACAACATGGTCCCTGTCATAAAGAGTAAGCTATATGATCGACGTGATCTTGGCCTACTTTGTCACTGATAATAATATTGTCATTGATAGGCAAGTGAAACAAGCAAAAGAACATGGGCATGAACTGCAAAAGGAAATTATGATCAAAGTGGCCAAGGGAGAACGTATAAGCAAGATATCATGTCAAGTATGTAATACAATTATTTGAATTGTGCTAAAAAATACAACTCAGTCCAAATAATATAGACATGATTGAAGAATAATCATGTGCATGCCCATGAAAATGGATATGAATAATTAACAAATGGACGGGAGATAGGAATAATCAGATATGAAGAAATAGAAATAATTTTTCTTCTGTATTTGTAAAGGTTTGAAATGGAAGTTCATGTAAAGTCCACAATAAATTATTTTAGATGTGCTAAATAACATATTTTGGAGCAAAATTTGTTGCCACCATTAGACAAAGGTAAGTTATGACACAATAACATGGACACAGATAGATAAATTACAAAGACAAGGCTTGCAAGACTTAGTACAGAGATAATGTTTTATGAATTTTTAATGAGACACATACATTACATTAATACGCACCCCATAAATGAAATTGGAGTAAGGATCGCATGTGTGGAAGCTCTACATGGCATTTCCCTAACAAAACCACACTGCAATAGTGCTAAAGCTCACAAAGGGAAGAAAAAGACCCAAGCATTTCATGAGCCATCAAAATTGCGATGAACTATTATTTGAAATTTGTCTATTGTGATGTTATTTTTTGGTGTCCAATTTCTTAAGTTCAATGACCAAATTGACCTAAAAATAATCTCATACACAAAGCTAATACAGAAAATATGCTAAAACTCAAATTTAAAAATGTGTGAAAAATCTAGCCGCGCAAATGCGCGGGTCACCCCGCTAGTTCAAGTATAATGTGTAAAGTAAGCATATGGAATTCAACAAAATTAGAAGCAATACAAGCTAGACATCACACATAACATGCAACCACATATAACAGTGCCAAGTTAGAGGGAGCACCGGTGATGCTGCACTAGGGGAGACG
Organism: Triticum aestivum; assembly: GCF_018294505.1. NCBI lineage: Eukaryota > Viridiplantae > Streptophyta > Magnoliopsida > Poales > Poaceae > Triticum > Triticum aestivum. The sequence continues at coordinate 624,907,597 of NC_057812.1, read as the reverse complement.
TGCTCATCATAAACACAGCTTTGTTGAGTGTCTATGCGTGTGTTGTCTTGGAAATCATCTTGGGGGTGTGGAGGAGTAGAAACTATAGAGGCCCTCCGTTCGGAAGGAGCACCTTTATCCACTGCCTTACTAACTTCCTTCCGCTTTATTGATTTTGAATTGTCAAGTAAAACCGACAAGAAAAAGCAATAAAATTCTCTCTTCAGAACTCATTTATGCATGATACTGACAATCACTACTTTGATGTAAGGCAAACACATGATACCAGGATGGAATATGTACGAAAAACAGGACGGCATGGCATGTTCACAACTGTTTGTGTAAACTAAGCAGAAACCATTCCAGCAAATAAGAAGCAATACAAGCTAGACACCACATGAAAGATGTAACCAATATGACTCTGCCAAGTTAAAAGCGTCCCATCATAAATGGAATTTCAACAAATTAGAAGCAGCACATGCTATAAATCATATGAAAGATGCAACTAATATCGCACTGCATATACTAAAGGTGTCTCGTCATGTTGATTGATGCGGGATACAAAAAACAATAGTTTTATGTAAGGACATGCTTAATAGACAGATGTACTATGTACTAAATACAGGAAGGCATGTCACATTAACAGGTATAATGTATAAGCTAAGCAGACTAGCACATGCAGTTTAACCAGATTGGAAGAATTACAATCTAGATACCATATGCAACATGCAACCACATATCATGCTGCCAAGTTAGTGCACTATAAAAGTAGCAGATAGCAGGTGGCTGAAAAATAAATGACAGGAGACATATGATAGCTCTACAACATTGCATGGCAAACAAAATTAGATTCTACTCTGTATGATTTTGTAATATATGAGCACAGGAAATGCAGGTACTCCTCCAGCACACCACCACATGTGGTCATATCTAAGATAACAGTCGACTGAAAATAAGTAGGTCTGTCGATTTTTTTAATGAACCGTCCGATCTATAAGGAACGGGCAGATGGCCTTCGTCTACCTCCCGCCAGTCACTGTTGACGATCTTTCTCGAACCGCCAACGACCACCGGCCCAGACCCCTGCCTCCGCCGCCCCGTCCTTCCATCGACCTCACACCACCGCCGTGCTTGGCAGCGCCCCCAGGCCATCCCTTTAATCCCAGCCGACCTCCAGATCGGGCGCCAGTAGCTCTAGGCCGCACACGCCCCTAAGATAAACACCAAGGTGCTGCTTCCCCAGCGTGATAGGCGTACTAGCGCCTGTTACGCCGGGGAATGCTTCCGTTAATTGGGAATCAATTGGCCAGAAATTGAAATTCAGGGGGGCGACGAACCTCTAGCTGAGGTGAAATAGAATATGAGGAGAAACCTTGTGCATCGCGAGTTACTAGGAACATCTAGTATCAAGAAGAAGCGGTCAAACTAGTGTCTTCTGTGGGATGAATACCGTGCAAGCAGAGACGTAAGATTTGCACGAATAAGGGAAGAGGAGTACCTTCTTCGGTTGCCGGTGTGGTCACCTCCACATGTCGCTCCGATCTTCTTCTTTTTACCGGGGAAACCGATGTTCTAGAGGGTGCAGGCTTGGACGAACCCATGGCCAAATTGTTGACTGTGTTGCCGTGGCCGTATGTCGGCGGAGGGGAAGCAGATCCGAGGCGGCGAAGGACGGCGTAGCAGGAACAGCTCCGGTGCGGTGGAGGGTGGCGAAGTTGGAGCGGCAGCGGTGAGGCGCAGGACGGCGTGGTTGAACTGGCTCGGGTACGGACGGCTCGGCCTCGGCTTCAACTACTAGCCGTGGAGGGCGTTGCGGTTGAGGTTGCGGTGGACGACGACGTCGGGGTATCGGCTCCGGCGTGATGGAGGAGGGCGGCGGTTGATGGGTGGGATGGGGTGGCGGACGGAGGACGCCGGGGTTTCGCGGCTGGTGGAGAGGTAGTTTTGGCGCCCACGGAGTACGAATGGGGAATCGGACGGGTGGGGGGAACCATGTTTCGGTCTGGGACGCGCTTGTTTTTGGCTTTTTTGAACAGAAGATGGGACGCGCTTGTTTGAAATTTGGGGAAAGTACAAACTTTGCCCCCTCTTAAATTTCGGACCTACTGCGGGTCGGGGGTAGGATGGTAATCCCAGGTGTCCCAAATAGTGGGCGGGAGCGATTTCGGCCGCGCGCATGTGTGCTTAGGCGGCCATTGTGTATGAATGTTTTTCGGATGCGGTTGCGTGGCGTCTAGATGAAGCTACAAACCTACCCCGGTTTAGACCTTTGGACGTCGGGCCGGTAGGTTTCACGGGTCGGAGTTATTAGAAAAGTAATTTCCTTGTACTACCAAACATTGGTCTCACGCGGTTTCGGGCGAGTAGAGGCTCTTTTGGCGCTTCGTTCGAAATTTTGAAACACAAGCATTCACGTTTAGAGTACTCTTGAACTATTAGGATTGACCTAAATAGACAACGTTATATTTGACCTTGTATGTTTGAAAACCTCATTAAATTATCCGCTTCTTTTTGAAATTTTGACACTTGAAAATCCTATAACTACGATTATTTTGGAATGGAGGAGCTAAATTTGAATCTATTTTGTACACGACTACATATGCTATTATGTACAAAATCAGAGCAAAGATTGGTGCCCCCATAATTTAGGTATGGTTTACAAATGCCATGATATCAAATTCAAATAATTGAATGGACTTCATGTTGAATTCGATTTTTTAAACCACCTTAAGTTGAATTCAAATGTATGCTAGTTCATAGGTAGCTATTTATAATGTCCATTGTGTAACTTTCGTATGTATAATGTGCTTTACACACACAACATGAACTATACTCACGTTTATATTCGATTGCTAAAGCGATGCATTGTCTGGAGTTCAAAATACTAACTATGTGGATCAATTGTGTCGAATAATAACATAGACATGCTCAAATTCGATAGAATCTAGATGTCTGATGGATCAATGACCGCTCCTTACGCGAATTGCAAATATCATGATCCCATCCTAATATTTGGATACAATTTATATCTTTAATCAATGTGTAGAGCAGTCTTTTACGTGTAGTTTCACTCTCCATCGGTGGTCTCTCACACATGCTCACACACTCTCTCCCGAGGTGTCTTTCTCGCACACATGCTCTAGATATAACCCTCCCTCCCTCTCGTAACCATTTACAACTGTTTCCACTAACCTTTATCACAAGCACTCTTCCTCTCGCAAACATACACACGCACAATCCTCATCGACCCTTTCTATATACATGGACCTGCCTACGTGTCTCATGTACGCACATTATCTTTACGCCTGTCTCTCACGCATTGTCTCACACCTCTCTTCCTAATCGACGAGTATGATTCTAGCAGAGCATTCTGTAGGATGCCCCTTAAAGTTAGGTTGGATGAATAGTAATATCAGAGATAAAGGGGTTACCTTAGTCCGAGAACCTAGGGTTACAAATCCTAGCCGGCTTTGTCAGTGGACACAGAGTCCTTCACAATTCTGCTATCTTTGTCTTGTACGACTAGTCATCCATGGGTCTTCCTAAATGCGTCACGGGCCGACCAATGTGGCGCAGGACGGAACCGAACGAAGGGCCTCACCTCGACCCACCGGACCTCACGCGGTGACACACCCTCTGCCCCCACGTCTCATTATCTTCTCACACCCACACATACCAACACAAACACCACACACACAGAAAATTTCTCCTGGTGCCTCTATTCCCTCCCCCTTGCATATACACACTCAAGGGAATGGAATCTCTTGTCGTGACGTCATATTCGTCTCTCTCTCTAGACCACTCTCATTTCTCGTGCTATCTCTCCCACGCCCCCCCCGTCGGCCCCTCTATCCATGCCTCTCTCGAATACGTAATACACACACATACCTCTCTAGGCCCCGCCAAATGCATCAACTACACATTCACACATGTTACATCACGTACCCCATTGATCTAAAAAGCCCTCTCTTCACGTTTATTTCGCATACAACATTCCTTTTGAATAAAGTGTGGCCAAAAAATTATTTTAGAGTTTCTACATATATACAACATTACAAAGTTATATGGAGGAGTACGAACGCTAATTTGCATTGCATGGTGCCCACAATGATATTTATTCCGCACTGTGAATTTGTATATTTTTATACTATATACAAAGTTAGTCATAATAAAGAGAAACGAAGAGCATCTCTCTCTCCATCGCATACCCCCCTGTACGCCCCTTTCACGTATGCACACAAAACTATCTCCAGGTCCTCTAAAAGTAAGCCCCCAGAAAATTCACGCATGTTTCATCTTTCTCTCGCGATATATGCAATGACGATCATTGTATTTGAAGCGAAAGCACGATACGTACATTGGACTTCAGAATCCACTCATTACGGTCACCATTTACGTTTAGTGGTTATTATACAGTCACGGGCTCACCGTACAACTCTGTATTTGCTCATGACATGACTAGTTGACCAGTTAAACGCTCCACGTGGCACCTCTAGTGTTGCATCACATTATCTCACTACCATCGTGCCCACCTGTCGACTTGTATCTACTCTACATCTACACTCTTATAAAATACATAAAATACACTCTTATAAAAAACAGAGTTGGTGATGATGGTGTGCCTGCCATCCTGCAATATAGGCCGTCCGATTTATATCTGACGGATAGGAAAGAAACTATGGCAATTTTGCAAAAAGGTACCCACACACCTCTCCACATTTGCAAATAAGGCCTTCCCTCGTTCATCCTTTTCTCTCACAAGATAAACAAGTCATATAAATGCATCTTGATGTTACGTGCAACGCACGGGCATCTTGCTAGTAAGAATGAAAACAAACGACAAAAAATATTTGGACGGTGGTTCGAAGTCATGACCGCGGGCACAGCGGACAAGGTGGCCTTGTATTGGTATGCTGAGCCGTCTGTTTTAACACACAGGAGCTGGTGTGGTGATTATACACACACGCACGCATGCACACGAACTGCATCCACGCAACACATGCACCCACGCACGCACGCAACACTCACACGTACACACGCAGCCACGCACGCACGCAACACTCACACGCACGCACGCATGCATGCACACACCAGTACACCACACGACCAACACACACTCTCACGCTCAAGTGCTCAACCTACACGTGCATGCGCACACATCAGGCCCTGACAGACACATACACAACCAGGTGATTCCCGCGCACGGGTTGGAGCCTTGTCGCGCCTGCGTAAATTTGTGTTTATCTGACCTTTTGCCTATGCGAACTGACAGGTGGGACCCACAAGGAACATGGTCAATTTAACTAGTCAACATGGCGCCACGCAGACTATTTGGCCGGTCAACAGAGTGCAATCCGATGCTGAACTGTGAGCAAGTGACCGTATAATCACCGCAAAACGTATATAGTGACCGTAATCAGCTTATTCTGAAGTTCGGTGACCGTATTACGCTTTTCTCTCTGTAGGCCCTCCAAAACTACATCTCTACACGTTCTCGCATGTTACATCTAACAACTATGCAATACAGCACTACTACTACACTCTAACACAATAAATCATATGTGTTTTTAGTTTTACTAGATATCATATTGTTACTTATAATTATTCAGTTTGCATACATTAAAATTGCCTTTGAAATGTATGGCCAGTATCATCTACCGCGCGGGAAAAATCCCGCCCTTTCCTGTTTAATCGGGTTTGTATCGATGGATCGTGCGAAACAGCAAAACTATAGTACTATACAGTACAAGTGACAGTTCACTGGGCCGTCGTGTCGTCTACTCCTCCGTCGTAAGAGTGGAGCGCTCGCTTTCATAAATCTTCTAGTCCCTTTCGCCGACATGTGGGACATCAAGCTACCGGGTCCACGTGCCATACCGGAATACAGTGCAGAGCAGCCGGGGTGAAGCACCCCAGTCATGGCGCCGGCGTAGTAATGAGCAATGAGGCGTCAAATCACAAAGCTGCACCTTTCCCGCAGTTAAGTTGGAGGGACGAAGCAACCATCATTTCACTCGTTGCTGAATCCGCTTCTCCCTCATCTTCTTCAACTTAACCACGTGTTGCTTCTGCCGTTGTTCTGCCTCATGTGGGACGCGGATCGGCTTGGTAAAGCACTGACACGTGGGACCGCATGTTAGCAAACCGCGAGGACAACGTCCTCCGAAAATAAGAAGCCTAATCCTAGACTTACAAAGGGCTACGTAGCTGCTACGTATACTTTCCATCTAATCTATATATGCCCCCTGATTTTCAGGTGGGGTGGGCCTAATCCTCTCCTTTAATCCAATCAAATAGTCCCACATCACATCAGTTCGTAACTTTACGTAAACCATTACGTGGATGTAGCATTGCTCAAATAAGAAACCTCCCCCGCCATCCGCGCGGCAAAATCACCTCCTTTTTACTAATCTTGATTCTATAATTTTTTAGATCAATATAATTGAGATTTGTATAGATAGCACACAGGAGCAAAACCAAGTGGTACGGTTAAGGGCATCCACAATGTGTAGCCAAATGTGAAAATAGCTTTTGGCATCGTGGGAACCATTGTGGACGGTGTTGCCAAAGCCAAAAAGATGGAACCGAAGCTCCCTGATTGATTGATTGAAGGAATAGAAAAATGCAACGTCTCTCCTCTTTCTCCCATGCTTGGACGCATGTAGTACAGTATAGAGCACAGAGTCTACTCCCCTGTCCCTTCTATCACAAATCACAAAGCAGTGAGGCGTCAAATCACAAAAGCACGGACGAAGCAACCATCATTTCACTCTTCGCTGACTCCGCTTCTCCATCGTCTTCTTCGAGAAACCATCTCACCGCACTAGTACTCCTAGTAGTACTCCCTCCGGTCCTTTTTTGTCTACGTCTAAGAAAATTTTGTTTTCCCCGCAATGCTCTGTGCATTGGCATTTTTTCGCTGCTCTTTCCAACCGGGCCCTCCATCCCTTTCCACCGCATGCGTGCCTGCAGTAATCCCATCTCTCTTTCCCATGTGCTTCGCATCTTCCCAAGGCAGAGAGAGCTGCTTGCATGCAGAAACAGGAGAGAGAGCGAGAGGCGCATGCGTGCAGAGAGATGGACAGGGGAGAGAGAGAGACGACATGCATGCATGCGGAAGTGAGAAGGTTGGTTTGCATGGCGCTGCATTAATCAAGCGATGAGGAGTGAGATGGTTAGCTCTTTGGTCTTTGGAGAAAAAATACGCATTAATTGACACGTGAAACGAGGATTTGTATCGATTAAATCCCGCGAAGGAAAACCCCGCCTTTCTTTTTTAACACTAGTACTCCTAGTACGTACGTACTTATCCTGTTTGGGTCTAGGCCTTGCATTGCCAAACTTCGCCACACATTTTTGCCAAGCTTGCCTAAAGTTTTCAAAATGAGAAGGAGGTACACTTGCGCACGGCTGTCGCGGTCGCACCGCACCCTCACACGGTCGCTCCTGCACGCCGCGGTCGCACCGCACCCTCACACAGTCGCTCCTGCACGCCGCAAACCCAACCAAGGGAACGCACCCTCACTGACACGTGCTGTCGCATGTGAACAAACCAAACTCAGCCATCCTATCGCTGACACATAATTTTCGTTCATAGAGTATGTTTATCCAACCGCATGTTGGGGAGTATCCGTACGGCCCGTGCGGTGGTCTGTTGGGGAAGAAGAAGAGGTGAGGAAGAAGGAAAGAAGGGTTAGGAGACGTAGGATATTCATCCAACCGCCTGAAATGGTAGACTGACCCAAGTCAGGCGACTTGCATAACAAATATATGTTTTTACACAGCAAAAGATCCATAAAAACAACAACATAAAGAAAAACTATCACTGCTCGCGGAAAGAGACGGCCTCGTCGTCTTTGGCTGCCGGCGCGAACCAGCCGTCGCTGCCGACGTGTGTCTCCGCACCGTGGTTGTCCTCGGCCTCCAGCTACTCGTTCAAGCGGAGCGTGCGGGCGCTCTGCACGGACGAGAGCACAGCCCGGTTCAAGTCGACGACGTCCGGTTCCGCCTGCAGGAGGGCCTCGATGGCAGCGGCATCCGCGCGCTCCGCGTCGAGTCGAGCCTCCGCCGCCCGGTTCAAGTCCAGGACGTCCGGTTCCGCCTGCAGGAGGGCGTCGATGAGAGCGGCATCCGCGCGCTCTGCGTCGAGTCGAGCCTCTGCCGCCCGGTTCAAGTCCAGGACGTCCGGTTCCGCCTGCAGGAGGGCCTCGATGGCAGCGGCATCCGCGCGCTCCGCCTCAAGTTGAGCCTCCGCCGCCCGGTTCACATCCACGACATCCGGTTCCGCCTGCAGGAGAGCCTCGATGGCAGCGGCATGCGCGCGCTCCGCGTCGAGTTGAGCCTCTGCCTCCCGGTCCTCCTTTAGTATCGCCATGTTGAACCGCTGGTCCGCCTGCACCATGGGGGACTCGGACGCCGGCACGAAGTCGACGTCCATCGTCTCATACCCATCGGGGGCCTTCTGCGCCGCGACCTCCGCCATGAACATTGGATCGGCTTCCTCCTCCTCGTAGCTTGGCTCCAGAGAACTCGGGGATTGGCCCGCCGCAAAGCGAGCTTGGGAACGGAGGTCTGTGGCGCCGACCGCCGCCGCGATTTCTGCGCGGCGCTCCGGCGTCAGCATCTTGTAGTAAGTGATCTTGCGGCGCACCATGGCTTTCCGGCGAACTAGGGGACGCTTGATGCGGGCTAGGGGATCGAAAGGTGGGGGAATGGGCTGGAGATTTGGTGTGGTTTTAGGGCAGTGGCTGGCGTAGGCCGAGCAGCGAAGGTTCTGGTGTGAATAGTGGTTCCGGTGACGACCGGTCAATCGGTTTTGACTGTACATCGCTCTTGTCGCGTTCGCGTTGCAGCCCGGCACGCTGGACCCTCCACGTCGCTCACCGAATGGAACGCGCTTCGTCTTGCGTTTTCGCTCGCTTGTGGGACCGCAGTTGAGAGCAAACCGACGTCCCTCCCCCTCCCCCGCCCGCGTCATTTATTATACCACCACTCCCTCCGTTTTATGCGGAGTAAATAAAAACAGAGGGAGTATACTACGGATGAGGATCCCCTGACGTGGCCGAACCCATTGAGTAACTGACATGCGGGGCCTAGCAAGCATGGGGTCCGCCAGTAAGTGACCGAAAGGGAGGGTAAGGCAGGGATACCTACGTCAGAGGATCCACTTCCACTATACTACTTTGACCAAATGTTAGAGTAATAATATATGACATGCAACTTACACAAATGTTAGAGTAATAATATATGACATGCAACTTACACAAAGCATACAGGGTCTAATGCGTTTTTCGAGGCTAACTTTGACCAAATGTTAGAGTAATAATATATGACATGCAACTTACACAAAGCATACGGTCAAATTCGTATGTGAAAGGAGTTTCCAATGATATAATTTTCACATTATACATCTCATGTACTATTAATCTTGTCAATAGTCAAATTGGAAACCATCTCGAGTACAAATCTAGGAGTACGTACGAATCTAACAATATTGATTGGGCGTTGTTGAATGTTGATACCTTTTTGATCAAAGTAGAGATACTTTGACTACACATAAAACTTATATGTAAACTAGAAAGGATAGGAGGGAGTATATTGTACGTTCAAAAACGAAACGAACATTGAATACCCTTTATATATGATTTGCGGATGCTATGATCACCGGTTCAAAATTTTGAATCCGCCTTAGGTATCACGTGCCCCCACTCGTTCCCTCTCGATTTCATCTCGGGGTCCGGAGATCTATTGAAAGAGGACTAGGGTGGGTACATGCGAATGATACTCGGCGGAATGTTCAAATGAGGCATGCGGGAGGATGGACTCGACTGGAGGGCGACATGATCGATGGAGAAGAGGGTTGGAGAGGAATGAGAAATAAGCAAACGCCACATGATTATACTTGAACGGCTCAAATAAACAATAAGTTGTCTCGCTTGGCCTACATAGTGAAAGGCCTAATGCGCAACGCGGAGCACTGACGCTCGAATATGGCCGGGAAAACAGGGAAACCGACATGTGGCCCGGGGCAGACTAGTCCAATGGAGGAGCTGGCCCACGACCTCCTCGCCACCGACAACCGTTCATGTGGGTCGTTGGGGCCAACAACGGGGCGCAGCTCCAGCACCGCCTCTGGACACGGCGACCGCGGTGAGCGACACGCTCATATCGTAGCTAGACACGGTCGGTTTCAGTGTGCCGAGGGTGGCGTTAGTGCTGTGGCACGACCAACGGTATGTTTGGTTTGTGCCCAAGGTTGCCCCATCAAAGCATTGGGTAGCCAAAATTTTGCTTGAGGTATTGGTTGCCCATGATTTGGCTGACATTAGTAAGAAAAATGAACTAGAGTTGGCTAGAGTTCATTGGCATGCCAAAGAAATGGCAACCATCCAAACAAAGAGCAATCTTTGGGTCATGACCAAAATTTTGGTTGAGGTATTGGTTGCCCATGATTTGGCCGACATTGGCAAGAAAAATGAACTAGAGTTGGCTAGAGTTCATTGGCATGCCAAAAAAATGGCAACCATCCAAACAAAGACCAATCTTTGGGTCATGACCAAAATTTTGGTAAGGTGCACTTTGGCCACAATCCAAACACACCCCAACACCCGGCTCGTCGAGGATGCACGGGGCGCCGCGACGCGTCCGCGGAGTGGTGTAGCGCGGCCAACTGCATCCTCTGGACCTGAGACCATGCCGGGTCGTCTTGCTTTTTCAATGACATGCGGGGATCGCATGTGAGCAAAGGGCATCTCCAACGTTGCCACGACCGCAGCTGACTACCCTGGCACACCAAAACCCTCGTCCCTCGCGCCGTCGCGCGGTGCGTTCCCAGCCGGCGCCAGCTGCCCGCATTCATGTCGTCCGTTCGTATGTCGTCGTTAAGAGGCTCGGTGCCCGAGGAACCAACTCCGGCGACTTAATGACGCACCCGGACGCTTGGCCTCACCGGAATGCGCTACTTAAAGCGGCAACGCCCAGCTAACCTCCACACCATAGCGCATCGTCCTCCTACCTGGCACCACATCCGCCATGACCGCAAGTGCGAACGCTCTGCGGGAGAGCTTGTCTTCGGGGATGAAGCTCGAGGTCGCCGCCCTCGCTCAAGTCGCCTCTCGCGACGCAATAGCGGCGTAGCCGGACGCGGACGCGACCGCACAAGCGGTGGCCACGCTGGCGGCCGACGACGGGAGCACCGTCAGCCACGCGTCCTACTTGCCGCCGTCCAACGTCCGGCACCGCCGAGGTCGGGGACTCCTCCGAGGATGAGTAGGGCATGGGAGGCGGCAGGGCATGGTGTGCCAACTGGCCGGTCCGTATCCCGTGTTCTACTCTTCCTCGCCGGAGACCGCACCTTCACTTCACGGGTCTTGAACCCCGCCCCCGTACATAGAGATCGCAGATGGAGGACGTCGGTCGCCGCCGTAGAATAGGTTTAGGGTCGGGTTTCTTTTATTTTTCTGTCCTATAAAAGTTCGAAATGTAATGAAAATCTGCCGTGTTTGCATTAATCTCGGCCGGTGTATATGAACTTTCACAATAATATACATATTGTAGGAGTACTAGCAAGATGCCCGTGCGTTGCACGGAAGATCAAGATCTTGTGGGAGAAAAGGATGAACGAGGGAAAGCCTTATCTGCAAATGTGGAGAGGAGTGCGGGTAAATTGTCATAGTTTCCTTCCTATCCGTTAGATATAGATCGGACGGCCTATATTGCAGGATGACAGGCACACCATCATCACCAACTCTGCTTTTTATTGAACCGAGACAAATCTAACATGCGAAGTAAAATAAACACATAGGGTCTATACATACACAAATTATCTTAGGCACTCCAATAGTACGTCCACTACACATTCACGCATTTCACATCTTTCTACATCTACGGGAACCTACGAAAGGGTTAACGTAAATTGCCTCTCTCTCTCCTCCCCTGATTTTCATGGTGGTGGGCCCCTCCCTCCCCCCAATCTACAATCAACAGCTCACACGTTTCACATTACGTTAATTACGTAACTGGGATTACGTAGGTGTAGCATTACTCGTCCTAAAAAACCCAACTAAGCCAACCTCCCAGCATATCGCGCGGGAAAAGACCCGGCCGCGCCGTTTTAGTCGGGATTACCGGATTACTAGTAGTAGTATCGATGGATCGCGCGAAGCAACAAATTTTTTTGAGGGGGCGAAGCACCTAGTTTAAAAGGAAAAAAGGCGGTACACTCACAGCACTCCTGTCGCGGTCGCATTGCACCCCACACACGTTCGGTCCTGCACACGGCTCACGCAAACGGAACGCGCTTCGGCTTGCCTCTTCACTGACACGTGGGACTGCACTTGGAGAAACCGACCATGCGCCAAACTCCCCCCGCCCACCGCGCGAAAATCCTCCCCCCCCCCACACCCAAAAATTCCCCCCAAATCCGATTCAACCGCCCTTCGGCCAACTAGCCAATAATATTCCCCAAACCCCCCTCCCCCTGTCCCCCTCCACTCCATTCGCTCCGCCAAAGCCGCCCTCCCCGCCGCGCCGATACGTCGGCGCCGCGGTTCGGCGATCCTCTCGCTCCCACAGTACGCTCTCGTAGACTGCCGTCCTCTAGCCGCGCCGCCACCTCTGGCTACGTTCTTGTGGAGGCGCACGGCGGTCAGCGCCGCCACCGCTGGCGACGTTCGTGTGGAGACGCACGGCGGTCAGCTTCTCCCACGGTACGCGCATTCTAGACTGAGGCCCCGTTCATGTCGGTGTAGCGCTGAATGTTAGCTGATAGACGCTGTTAATCTCACTGTTTGCCGAAGTAGTTTACTGTCAATATGCTCTGCTTAAGAAGCTTCCTTGCCCTGTTCTGCACTCAATCTGCTTAGCTGAGATGGCATGCCAAGGCCGATTAGTTGCTAAAATATCCTGCCATATATTTATTGTGACGTAGATTGCCATGGTCTAGTAGCCAATCTGTTAGGTGAAATAGCTCTACACCGTTTTATACTCGATCTTTGTTGCTGCGATGGCCTTCGATAGTTCGATGGCTGTGTGCTCGGCCTCATTGACTGCTGAAACAGCCTGCCATAATTTGGCACTCAAATCTGTTTGCTGAATTAGCTTTACATATATTTCGTTACTTAGATCTGCTCGTCCAAATATCTTGCCATAGCTTTAGACATCGACCTAGGTATTTTTTTCTGGACTTCATAAAAAAGCATATATGTTTTTCCTGTAATATCTAGTAGAAGAACTAATTTGTATGTCTAACAGATGGACAGGACTTGGATAACTTCTGCTCGAAGATTCTCCGCTGCATATGTCGAGGGGGTTGAAAACTTCATGAACTTTATCAGAGCTGAGTACGGTGGTCCGAAATCAGATGTGCTCTGCCCGTGTAGCAGTTGTATGAATTCAGTTACAAGACCCCAGTCAACTGTGCAAAATCATCTACACTTGTATGGGATGTCGGTCACATATACTAGGTGGGTTCATCATGGTGAAGCTGTGAACGTCAATGTTATTGACTACGTGGAAGCAGCAGATCACCATCTTGATCTGCCTGATGCTCAGGTGGAAGAGGAGGAGGAGGTGGTGGTGGCGGAGCCAGTGAGTTTGACCAACATTGAAACAATGCTACGAAATGCTCGTGCATTCCGTGAACTTTCACCTGCAGAAGAAAAACGGTGGGCCCGCATGTTGGAACAATGCAACGTTGCTGTCACCCCAGGAAATAAGCTGTCAGTATTCTCAGCTATGGTCACCTTTCTTCAGGTGAAGACATCTGAGCGGATGACCAACAAATCATTCGATGCGATGTTGGCTGCTTTCCGCAAATCTTTCCCAGATGCGTCTGAGCTGCCACACACCTACAGTAAAATGAAGAATTTCCTTCGTGCAGTTGGAATTGGATATGATATGATCCATGTTTGTAAGAATAATTGTGTTCTGTTCCGGAAGGATTATGCCAACTTAAGTGAATGCCCGAAATGCAAATCATCAAGATGGAAAGATGGCGATGCTGTGAAGAGGATTCCTCATAATGTTCTGAGACATTTTCCAATTACACCAAGATTGCAGAGGTTGTTTCATGATGCTGAAACAAGAGAGGATGTACTGTGGCATTCTAGGAACCAGGAGTACAGAGATCAGAATGTAATGAGCCATCCATCTCATGGTAGTGAGTGGAAAAGCTTCAATGATAAACACAAAGAGTTTGCTGCTGACCCGAGAAACATTAGACTTGGCTTAGCTTCAGATGGATTTAACCCATTTGGCCACCAGAGCGCCACATATAGCATGTGGCCAGTGCTTGTTATCCCTTACAACATGCCTCCAAATGTCTGCACCAAAGAATCAAACTACATGATGGCCTTGCTCATCCCAGGTCCAAAAAGTCCTGGAAAGGATTTTGATTTGTTCATGGAGCCTCTTGTGGAGGAACTTCAACAGCTATGGAAGGGTGTTCTCACTCGAGACCTATATAGCAGCCCACCAGCTGATTTCTTTCTGCGTGCTGTTATAATTTGGTGCATCCATGATTATCCGGCTTTGGGCACTATGTCAGGGCGAACGACACATGGTTACAATGCATGTGTTCGCTGTGACAGGAATCCGCTGTCATACGCAATACTTAGCAAGATCTGTTACATTGGACACCGCCGTTTCCTTGCCAAGGACAAGCCGCATCCTAGAAAATACCGAAGACATGTGTTCAATGCAAAGCATGAAAACCGTGATGCGCCAAAGAGGCTCACCGCCGATGAGTTGCAAGTGGAATTAGAGAAGGTCAGGCATATTACACCAGGAAACCATCCTGGTAATGGTAGCGGGAAAAGGAAGTGTGGCAGGGTAGAAGAGAGATTATTGTTTACCCGCAGGTCCACTTTGTGGGACTTGGAGTATTGGAAAGATTTGGATCTGCGGCATAATCTTGATGTGATGCACATCGAGAAAAATATATGTGACAGCATTATCGGCACACTTCTTAATATTGAAGGCAAGACGAAAGATACCTTAAAATCTAGGATTGATTTGACACACCTGGGTATCAGAAAGGATTTGCAGGTGCAAGATGAAGGTAAACCACGGGATATGGCACCAGCTGTGTACGTCTTGGACAAGGTAAAAAGAAAAGAATTCTGCGAGGTCCTGTCACGTGTGAGATTCCCACATGGATTTGCTTCCAACCCTGAAAGGAGAGTCAGTGCAGATGGAAACAAGGTACAAGGGTTGAAAACTCATGACTGCCACGTCCTACTTCAAAGGGTTTTACCTGTTATCCTTAGAGGATTGGGCCGCCCTGACTTATACAGAGCAGTTGCAGAGTTGGGACAATTCTTCAGGGAACTCTGCAGTAGGAATATCAGGATAGATGCTTTGGAGCGTCTTAGAGACAAGATACCAACTATCCTATGCGACCTTGAGAAGATATATCCTCCAGCCTTCTTTGATGTGATGGTGCATTTGGCTGTTCATCTACCTGATGAGGCACTACTTAGAGGTCCAGTACAGTATGGCTGGATGTACCCTATTGAAAGGCGGCTAGGCACTTTCAAGGGCTATGTTAGGAACAGAGCTAGACCCGAGGGTTCCATTGCAGAGGCCTACATTGCTACAGAAGCGTTGACATTCTGCTCAAAATACATTGAAACAGCTGATCAGCTTAGCAAAGAGGTGGGTGAAGACAATCCCGGGCTCAATGTTTTCGATTATTCTGTTCGAGTTACAGGGAAGAGTCGACAAGAGGACAAACCTAAAGATTTGGACAAAATGGTTTGGTATGTGTTGAATAACTGTCCTGAGATACTACCTTATATCAAGTAAGTGCAGTACTGCAGCTTATACATCGTAATCTACTAAACTTGCAGCACATTCTTATATATTTAGATGTTTGACGCGATCACTATGTTGTGCAGCATCTACAAAGAGGAGTTACTGCCGCAAAATCCAAGAAACATTGACAAACTGGTTATGGCAGGATTTGCGAAATGGTTCAAGAACCATGTAAGCTTTTGAAGTGCACTGTCAGTTTTTTTAATATATTGAGTACATAAGATGATCAGCTTGTCTATTTTCTAACCATAGGTTAAGAAGATGCGGGAGGATGGGCAGGCAGTTGATGATGCCCTTTACTCACTAGCAATGGGTCCTGATACTCGGGTAAGACATTATGAATCTTGCGTTGTTGGAGATGTGCGCTACAACACCCTTGCACGAGACGAAGGCAGGAAGACACAAAACAGTGCCATCATGAGCACGGATACGTATGACAAAGAGACAACTGAAATGTATGCTAACATAACAGACATTGTTCAGTTGCAGTATATCTCCAGTTTCGAGGATCATCGGTGTGTGGTTCTGTTGTGCTGTCGTTGGTATAACCTGTTTTCCAGGATCGCAAAACCCAGAGCTGATGATTATTTCAAATCCATCAATGTCAAGGCGGCGTACCAGACCAACGAGCCTTTTATTTTGGCAAATCAAGCAACACAGATATTTTTCTTGGAAGACACATTTGCACGTAGCGATGACTGGAGAGTATTGCAAAGGTTTGAGCAGAGGAATTCGTTTAATGAAGTTGCACAACAAGATGATGCTTACACTGCTCCTGATGTACAAGATAACACAGATGTTCCTAATATCTTTGAGAACCATCACGTCAATGACGCCGGCGAAAAGATTGCCTGTCGTGCTGTGGACATACAAGAGTTGATCAAGAAGAAGCCAACGTTCGAGGACGTTGAGGACGAAGAAGAAGATGACACCATGGGGAATTACGATTCAGACTGATACACATGGCGAAGATGTTGACGCTGCTGCTGCGGATGATGATTACATTGCTTTTGTCGTATTTGCCTGTCAGAAGACGTTTTTTATCTACTATGTGAAATTGTGTTTGCTATGACAACTGAAACCTGATGAACATGTTGTTTAGTATTTTGCTGTGAGAACATCACTTGTTATGTATGCTGATTTGTGTTTGGTGATTGTATGACAACTAAAACATGATGACATTGTTGTTTAGTTGTACTCATATTTGGCTGTGAAACTTGAATTTGATGACATAGTTTGCTGTTGGACTGCAATTTGCTCGACGTCTTCGAATGAGAACAAAGCTGACCCGACAGGGCCTCTGCTATTTATTTATTTATATGAGCAAAAGGGGATACCCCCTGATTTCCGTTAATAGAAATCATTAGATGTTCACAACACTACGCCCAGCCTGCTACACAGGTTTCATTCATTACTAGTTTCAGCAAAGTGCTCATGTCGTAGCCACTGAATACATCACGAGTGCTACATACACTGCAAATAAAGAGACAATCATCCTACAGAGCACATCGATTTTGCCCATTATCTTCACAAGCTCTTTCATCTCCTCATTGCTGTCAAGGCCGTTCAGCAGCTGTTGCTTGGCCATGATCAGAGGAACTGCATCTTTAACCTTCTGCTCTGCATCTTCCTCTTCTGTCGTTCCTTCAGTTACTTGTCCAACACCCCAACCTGCTGGTATTGGGATTCCTCGGCTAACCAAATAATCAGCGTAGTTGCATTCCCCCACATCAGCAACTTCCCAGAAATACAAATCACACGAATCTTCCCTTTTCTGCACGAATCAAATTGGAAGATCATCAACCAAACTATTAAAAAATCAGCAACTGAAAGCAGCAGAACAACACTTAAACATATTATTACCCCATGATTCGGGCATTTGTAGAAGACTCGGCCAGGGTTGCGGATTGTGGTTGAGACGCGACGGATGACTCTGCGTGATTTGCAGCAGTGGCACCACACCAACGGCAGCGGGTTGCGATGAGCAATCGGCTGCGGTGCGCGTGCCGGCGGGGGTGTGATGAGACCCACAGGCGATGGTACGGGTGGCGACTTGGCGCATATCTGGTTGTTGCCTGCTGAAGAGCAGGTGGACGAGCAGCCAGCGGACATGGTTGCTGCGGTCAGAGCTTCTGATGCTAGGCAGAGTAAGTAGAGAAGAGGAGAAGCGAACGTTGGATATGTCAGTTTCATTACTTGCAGAGTAGCATAGCACCATATATAGTCATAGTCTAGGTTTGGATTCGAACCAGCTACAGGAGCACGTCTTTCTTTTTTCTAAAACTCGGCAACGTCTCTTTACTGGTACACTAGCTTGTTCTGTACGCCTTCCCAAGTCTTTGATTTTCTTTCTATATATAAAAAAGTATGCTACTTGGTTTCCGCTTAGTCAACAAACGATTGTGCCAACCTTGACCGTTGGATTGACATTCAACGTCTGTCGCGTTTCTTCAGTCTCTTCTTCCTCGAGCCGCCAAAGCCAAACCAGCGCCGGCGGGACCGCCTGCTCCCGCCTCCCACGGCTGGCTGTGATCTTCCCCGGCTCCTGTTCGTTCCCGTCCAAGGCCTCACCATCGTCCTCCGCCTTGGTTCGCTCGCCACGGCGCTGCCCTCCGGTGTTGTCAACATGGTCAACAACCGAGAGGAATAAGGAGATGACTGTACATGGTGAGGATGACAGTAGGGACCCAGCAGCGCGCGCAGTAATTTTGTTTTTTCGGGACGGAGAAGGGTATCAACTGGGTTGTGCGGGACCCGTGGCCCGTCTAGCCCAGGCTTTTATTTCATATGTTTAGCACATGACCAGCCCAGTTTGTTTTTTTCCTTTCTGAAAATGGCTAGCCAGCTATTTTGTTTTTTTGCAGAATAACCAACGTAGGCCTACTTGCTTTTCTACGCCCTGCTGGGCCGGAAATCTTTCAAGACGAGGAGGGATGCATTTTGCCAGAAAATGGGCTATAAGTAATAAGAAATGGGCTATAAGTAATAATAAATGGGCTGTAAAATGAAAAAATACAGCAAACAGGCAATTAGTTCCAAAATATTGTTTTCTTTCGGATTTTGATATTTTAAATTTCATTGTTTTTGTGCGGGTAAAATTTCATTGAATTTAAATTAAGGTATATTTAGATTTAAAATTAATTTGAATCTGGCTAGAAATTTCGGGCTGTATGCTGTTTGGGACAGATTTGGAGGCTGACTTGTGGGTCTACTAGGTTGACGTGTACTTTGGCTTTGTCAACTTAGTCCACAAACGATTCTAGCAGCAGTGACCGTTGGATGTTAATCCAACGGCCGTGCTGCTTCTTCAATATCTGATCTTCTTGCTCCAGCCGCCCAAACCAGCTCCGGTGGGACTGCCTGCTCCCGCCTCCGTGGCCGGCTGTGCTGCCGCACAGGCCGCACCGCCCCACCCTACTTCATTGCTGGCCAGGCCATTCCTCTACTCACCCACACCTCCTGTTATTTTCCGGCGACGGCAGCCGGACCAGTAAACCCTCGTACTCCCCACCGCGTGGGCAACCATTGCCGAGTCTTCCCCGGCTCCGTGTCGTTCCCTTCCTAGGCCTCGCCGTCGTCCACCGCCATGGTGCTCTCGGCGCGGCCTGGTCAACGTGGTCAACGAACGACATCCATCGGCCGTGGACTGTACGCGCAAAATAATGATTCCTCCACCTGACAGCTGGGACCCACCGGAAGGGCCTCTGTATTTCGCGAAAAAAACGTTCCCCCCGCTGACATGTCGGACCCACCAGCTATATCTTCGCACGCAAGGAAGTGCCTCCTTATTACGCACAAAAAAATGAATACCCCCTGCTAGCTGGGACCCACCATTGTGGGAGGCTAACTTGTGGGCCTACTAAGTTGACGGGGACGGAGGGCTTTGTCAACTTAGTCAATATGAACGATTCTAGCTCCAGTGACCGTACGATGTCCATCCAACGGCCGTAGTGCTTCTTCAACCTCTGGTCTTCTTGCTCCAGCCGCCCAAAGCAGCGCCGGTCGTGCCGCATGCTCCTGCCTCCCGTGGCCGGCTGTGCTGCCGCGGAGGCCTCACCGCCCCCTACTATTCCCACCGCTGGCCAGGCCCTGCGGCGACGGCAGCCTCACACCGCAGCCGAACCAGTGAACCCTCGTACTCCTCTCCGCGCGGGCTTCCACTGCCGCGTCTTCCCCGGCTCCGCGTCGTCCCCTTCCTAGGCCTCGCCGTCGTCCACCGCCGTGGTGCTCTCCGTGCGGCGTGGTCAACGTGGTCAAGGAACGACTTCCATCGGAAGAGTACTGTACGTGGAGAGGCTGACAGCTGGGTCCACGGCCACAACCCAGTTTTTTTGTGATTTGCCAAGTAAGTCGCTTTGTCAGGCCTGTTGGGCTGCAAATCTTTCAAGACGAGGAGAGCTTTCATTCGGCTGGCCGAGAAAATGGCCCATCAGTAATGAGAAATGGGTTGTACATTTTTAAAACACATCAAACCGGCAATTAGTTTCAAATATCTTTTTTTCATTTCGAGATTTTAAATTACATTAATTTTTATGCGTGGAGAATTTGTTGGATTTTATATTGATATACATTTATTTTTAAAATCAGTTTGAATGTGAGTCGAAATTTCAGGATTAAAAACAGTTCGGACCGCACCGAAATACGCAAAATTTCGTATAATTTTTTAACTGTGGCCACAATATGGGCTGTAATGCTAACAAAAAGAATATGGGCTCCAAAAAAACCTTAAGAATTAGCAAATGGGTTGTATGCTATTTTCCACAGATTTAAGGCTTTCCTAAAAAAAGGTTGACGCACAAGTAGTGACTGTTGGATGTCCATCGAACGGCCGTCGTGCTTCTTCAATCTCTGCTCTTCCTGCTCCAGCCGCTCAAACAAGCACCGACGGGAGGACTGCCTGCTCCCTCCTCCCCGCGGTCGGCTGTGCTGCCGCGCAGGCCTCACCGCCCCACCGTACTCCCATCGCTAGCCTAGCCATCCCTCTACTCACCCACACCTGCTGTTATTCTCCGGCGACGGCAGATGAAGTAGTAAACCCTCTTACAGTCGTACTCCCCTCCGCGTGGGAAACAACTGCCGAGTCTTGCCTGCCTCCGTGTCGTTCCCTTCCTAGGCCTCGCCATCGTCCACCGCCCTGGTGCTCTCGGCGCGGCCTGGTCAACATGGTCAACGACCGACATGCATTTAAAGTGGACTGTACGTGGAGAGGCCGACAGCTGGGTCCATGGCCTCCTTATTATGTGCAAAATAATGATTCCTCCACCTGATATCAGGGACCCACCGAAAGGGCCTCTGTATTTTGCGGAAAAAAACGTTATCGCCGCTGACAGATCGGACCCACCAGCTATATCTTCGCACGCAAGGAAGTGCCTCCTTATTACACACACAAAAAATGAATACTCCCCTTGTTAGCTGGGACCCAGTATAGTGGCAGGCTGACTTGTGGGCCTACTAAGTTGACGGGGACGGAGGGCTTTGTCAACTTAGTCAATATATGCATGATTCTAGTCCAGTGATCGTATGACGTCCATCCAACGACCGTAGTGCTTCTTCAACCTCTGGTCTTCTTGCTCCAGCCGCCCAAACCAGCGTCGGTCGTTCCTCGTGCTCCTGCCTCTCGTGGCCGGCTGCGATGCGGCGGAGGCCTCACCGCCCCCTACTCCTCCCACCGCTGGTCAGGCCATCCCTCTACTCACCCGCACCCCCTGTTATTCTGCGACGACGGCAGCCTCACACCACAGCGAACCAGTGAACCCTCGTACTCCTCTACGCGTGGGCATCCACTGCCGCGTCTTCCTCGGCTCCGTGTCATCCCCTTCCTAGGCCTCGCCGTCGTCCATCGCCCCGGTGCTCTCGGCGCGGCGTGGTCAACGTGGTTAAGGAACGGCTTCCATCGGACATGGACTATACGTGGAGAGGCTGACAGCTGGGTCCACGGCCGCAGCAAGGAAGTGCCTCCTTATTACGTGCAACATAATTATTCATCCACCTGACAGCGGGGACCCACCAGACGAGCCACCGTATTTCGCGAAAAAAACGTTTCCCCTGACTATTGGGACCCACCAGCTACACCTTCGCATGCAAGGAAGTGCGTTCGGGCAAAAAAACAAAACGATTCGCCCCCCTGACTGCTGGGACCCACCAGCTACATCTTCGCACGCAAGAAAGTGTCTGACAGTCGGGACCAACCTGGTCGAAGCGTATGTAGCGTTGTCATTCTGGTCGCGAACGTGTACGTACATATATACTGGTCGATGTAGAGGCGCGCATGTGTCGTAGTAGAGGCGCGCACGTGTCGTAGTAGAGGCGCGCATGTAGCATGTACACGTACATGTACGTACAACGGCCAGGGTGCAAGAAAGAAAATACGATCACGTACGTACATATGGGCAGGGTCTCGAACGCCTACTCACGCATACGTACGGCCAGGGCTTGTGTACATGGCTGGGTCGGAACAGAGAAACAACGTCATCATCGTGTTCATGGGGAGGCAATGGAATGCATCGTGTTTATGGAGAGGCAACGGAATGCGTCGTGTTCATGGAGAGGCAACAGAATGCGTCGTGTTCATCGGGAGGCAACAGAACGCGTGGAAGCCAACCGGCTGGGTCAGAATGGAATGTGTGGTCGTGTTCATCGGGAGGGCTTGGACGGAACAGGCAATGGAAACGAGGCCTGGCGTACCGCAGAACGGAGAAAATGGACCTCCTACGGTCGAAACGGGGGTCCTGTTGATCGGGAGGGGTGTGGCGTACCGCAAAACGGAGGAAACGGAACTCCTACGATCGAAACGGGGGTCCTGTTGATCGGGAGGGGTGTGGCGTACCGCAAAACGGATGAAACGGACCTCCTATGGTCGAAACGGGGGTCCTATTCATCGGGAGGGGTCTGGCGTACCGCAAAACGGGACTCCACGGGATACTATTCATCTCCACCGTCGACCTCCTCCAGCCTCCACGGTCTCCTGTTCATCCAGCCTCCACCGCGCGCTACTCCACCGGCTACTATTCAACCACCCCTCCACCGTCTACTGTTCATCCAGCCCTCCACCACACCATGGGGTCATGTTCATTCAGAGGCAACGCCACCGCTCACTGTTCATCCAAACCCCCCGCAACACTCACTGTTCATCCCAGAGGCAGCATCGATCGGCTTCAGTTAGCAGCAGTAGCGAAGGAATCGCTCGATCGGGTTCAGTTAACAGTCATCGATCGATCGCTCGGGTTCAGTAACGCGTAGCCTGCAGTGCAATCGCTCGGGTTCAGCTAGAGCCCAACGCCTCGCTCGGGTTCAGTTAGAGCCAACGCCTCGCACACACGCGCGGACATGTATGAGAGAAACGCGCATCGCTCGGCCCCCGACCTCCCACCGTAACCGGGAACTCCCCGAAATTTTCCTCGCCCTCGCTTCTACCACGGTTTTTTCCGTCATGGATGGCCCAAAGAATGTCATGCAGCTGCGTCTCCGGCCCGCCTAGGACGAAAAGCCCATTTTCTGTCATGATTTTTTGTCATAGAAGTAGGATCCCACCACATCTATGATGATACCGGGTTTTGTCACAATTATCGTCATAGAAGTGTCATATGTATGACAGAAAAAAAATTCATTCGGCCCAAAATGTCATGGATGTGTCTTTTTTTGTAGTGACCTTTGGATGTGAAGGTCACCATGGTGGGCGAGACCCTGCCTTGTCGGCCTCGGCCTCCTCATGGCAGCGGTCGCGTGCGCGGGGAGCTAGTATCTGGATCGGCGAAGAAAACCGGGACGACCAGCGGCGGAGGACTCTGGCCGGCTCTCCACTCCTTCGGCCAACACGCGGGCAGACGAGCTCAACGGGTCGCCGCGCATTGTACAACTGATGCACGGACGCGCCGGCATGGGGTCGTGGTTCATGGGGTGATGTGGTTCCTGGGAGTGAGGCGGAGGAGCCGGAGCTGCGGTGGGAGAGAGAAAGAAAGAGGATGGAGGAGAGATGCGTCCTTGAGAACCGCAGTCTGGTGGTTGACTGATGGAGTGCGGTGGTCTCAGGATAAGGGTGGACTACGGATTGAAGGTGAAAATACCCGAGGGCTTAGTTGCAAAATAGTGTCACTAAATTGATGCAAACTTTCAATGTAATACTTCCCCAAATGGAAGTGGATAACCAAGCACACTAGCTAACTCAGAGTCTGAAACCGCTTTTCAAAAATGTATTTTAGATGTGTTTTGTAATGTCAAAAAATTCATAATAATTTTTTGTTCTTACATGTTCACAAAATTATATTCGCGGGACAAAGTTTTGTGAAAAGGGTCTTTTTATTTTGTCTCCGCAAAAAAAGACAAATTTAGTGCTTCTAAAAAGCATTCCGTGACATAGTGTTTCGTATTTTTTGCACAGACCACAAAAAAAATGTTTTTCTGTGAAACTTCTTGCATGCACATACAATGTGGAGATGTCTGCTTGCACTTTTTTTTCTAGATTTTTGGCATTTCAAAATGAGTTTTTGAATGTGAGTTCATATGTGCCCGGGTCTATCCATGCACTTATCAGCTAACTCATATAAATAATCACGCTCCTAAAAATGTAAATAATCACAGGTTTTGTTACATTTAGCCGTTAGCTCAGGCTAATTATATATGTGCGCAATCCGCTTGCTCTTTCTCCATGCAGTAGTCATCATTGAGTGATTTGACTAACTGTTAATAGTTCTAACAATCAAGTTGACCGGTTGATACTAGATTAGAAAAGAAATAAGATATGGACAATTCATTTTCTCTTTCTCTAGGAAGTAGCAACAAGCTCTTGATTTGGCTAAATTAGGAGTTCCAACGATCAATGCAGACGGTTAATTAGATTAGGAAGGTAATCAACTTAAAATAGGTTAGAAGTTGTACAAGTCCACGTGCACGAGCATGTATAGACACATTGCTATGTATCTTTGCATCAAAAGAAAGAGTAGAAAAATAATAGACATGTTACATACGGACGACAAAGTATGTATGTGTTGTTCATCATGAAGGTGTGCATGAGGGGCGTCAGATGGGAAGAAGATGTTGAAGGCGAGGATGGCACATGGATATGGTGCTAGAATGGGAGAGTATTATGATGTTGATGTTCAATGGCAAGTGTCTCGTGTCCTGTCCAAGCTCATCATCTTTTGCATAACTACATTCGAACATATTACAATCAGATAAACACCACAATCACTATTGACGAGGGTGACAAAGAGTATAAGTTGTGACATAGGTGAGATGCCATACTGAAATATAGGATGTAGATCGGCAGAGCATCTTAAGAAATGCTTTTTTATAATAGGAACATATGGCATTTTTTCTACCGTTGCAATGCACGGGCATATGTCCTAGTTTGACCAAACAGTCATCCTTTCTCCGTTTCTAAATATTTGTCTTTTTAAAGATTTTAAATGGACTATCACATACAGATGTATATAGACATATTTTAGAGTATAGATTTATTCATTTTGCTCTGTATGTAGTGACTTATTAAAATCTCTAAAAAGACAAATATTTAGAAACGGAGGAAGTAGAAAATTTAGCAACGGATTGTTGTGGTGGAGTAGTATTGGGGATCGAAGGAGTTCACGATTTTTCCCCTTACTGCTGGATGACCTCGTCGAGCGACGGAAGCCCTTGGCCGTGCGCAGCACATCGAAGCCATACAGACCTACATCCCCATCCCCGGACTCGCCGCGGGGGTCGAGCAGGCCGTCGAGAGGCACGCGCACCAACCCGGCCACGCACCCGCCGCTGGCCAGTCCCCACACGAATGTGGTCTCCGGTGCGAACGACGCCATCGACACGGCCAGTTCCAGCACGCCCGCCCACCCGCCGGGCCCCAGCACGGCCACCACCATTGCTCCCCGCCACCACCAGCAGTGCCCCCACGAGCAGATGCATCGATCGGAGGAAGAACCAACACGAGACGAGACCATACCTAGCCAAACGGGCCAGCCCGGCCCGGCCCATCGTAATCGTGCCTGGCCCGGCACAGCCCGCCAGGGCACAATTACTATACAGGACGTGTCGTGCCGGCGCGCGTGCTGCGCCCCCAGGCCCAGGCACGGCCCAGTTAGTAAACGGGCCGGCACGTTGGCCCGTTTAGCACGGTGGGCCGCATATTTTTAGCCTGCTATTTGACGCACTGAGCGTTTTTAGCCTATTTTTACATGTTGGGCCATATATAGATGTATAAAAAAATAAAAATAAACATAATCGGGCCGTGTCATGCCGGCTCGCGTGCTCAGCCTCCAGGCCCAGGCACGGCCAGGGCGTGCTGCGTGCCGGGCCCAGCCCGTTTAGCCCGTGTCATGCCTGGCCCAAGGCGGGCCGTGCCGGCGTGCTCACGGGCCAGCCCAAAAAAAACGGCCTATTTGGCCAGCTATATACGAGACAGACAACGATGGCCTTCATGCTTGCCATCACGATGGAGGTTGGGAGCTGAGGCATCGGGAGAGGAATAGATCGGCGTGCGGAGGACGAATTCGGGGCCTTGGGATGGAAAGTGATGAAAATTAAGGACACCATGATTTTCCATTAATTGATTGATTGATTATTTGCCCCACGAGCCGGCTATAAACAAGACAAAAGGTTGACTTCCTTGGATAGAACTTGGTGGGGGCAGATAATATTACAGATTTGGAAAGAGATAAACGGGCGGGATGAAAAAAAATTGAATAAAGTGGTGGGACGAAAAAAACCGTGGGAGGCTATTCTACCAACTGAGACATTAGGAATAGAGATCTTACAAGGTATGACGAGTAAACACGTAAGTGGTACATACTCCCTCTTTTACGTAACTTTCCATCAATAACTTCTCTCCCCTAATGTTAGGGCATGTACAATGGTATTATCTTAGAGATGACATGTAGGATAAATGCTGAGGTGTAGAAGAGAGAAATCGTAAGAAATGGCTTGTTTTCTTTTATTTAAGAGATGATCTTCTAGCACAATATGTCTCAAGATGTTTTTAGGAATAACTAGTTATTGAAGATAAGGCTAAGATATAACTCATTGTAGACATACTCCCTCCGTTCAAAAAAGTTTGCCCCAAGTTTGTTCCTTAAATTGATGTATCTAGCACTAACTTGGTGCTAGATACATCCATTTGAGAGACAAACTTTTTCGGATGGAGGGAGTACTTTTTTGTCATCTCTAAATTATATGCAAGAATTAAGATAAGACTGTCTTATCAATCATTGTACGTGTCCTTAGTCTTGATAGGTGTAGGATTATCCTTCCATGATATACTCGCTCCGTTCCTCAATATAAATCTTTTTAGATATTTCAATATAGACTACATACAAAGCACAATAAGTGAATCTATATTTTAAAATATCTTCATATACATCATATGTAGTTTGTATTGTAATCTCTAAAATAACTTATATTTAGAAACGAAGAAATTAGTTTACATGGAGCTGCATTCTCAGAGCATCTCCAGCCGTTGAGCCCCTTAGGAGGCATTTTTCGCCGCTTGGGGGCTGCCGGCGAAACATTTAGTCTGGGGTGAAAATCTATCAACTCGTTGCCCCCCCACGCACCACTCGTTAGCCACCGCACGCCCTCCTGCTGCTCGCCACCGTCCAGCGTGCTCCCCCTCCCTCCCTGTCGGCGCGAGCTTGGAGACGACCTAGAGGTGGACTGCAGCGGCGGCAGCGCGAGCTTGGAGGCGACGCGAAGGTGCAGCTGCCCGTGCCGCTCCGCCCGGCCGCCGCGCGCTCCTCCAACGCCCCGGCCACGCCCACATCGTCCCAGCCGCGCCCCCCAAGGCCATGGACGTGTTCGTGTCCTACTCGTCCAAGCGGCCCCGACGCAGGTGTTGTCCACGCCCGTCGATCTCCCGGGGTATGTCAACGAGCAGGCGTTCGTCGGGTTCTCCGCGTCCACGCAGGGCAGCATGGAGATCCACGCCGTCGAATGGTGGAGCTTCTCGACCCCGTCCCCTCCTTCACCGATGCCGTCCAAGCCGCCGCCCGTTTCGGCTGCTCCCCCTCCGGCGACGGTCCTCGACCCGACGCTTCCATCCACTCCGCAGCTCATGGGCATGACACCGCCAGCGACACCAGCGACGGCTTCGGCACCGTCGACCAGCTCAGTTGCAAGCGCCCCAACAATTTCGGTCGCTCGGAAGAATGCCAAGACGTCGCACCCGCCTCCACAAGGGGCCATGGCCGGCGCCGCGACGGCAGGGGCAGTCGTGGCGGCGTCGTTCGCGGGCTTCGCGCTGCGTGGTGGGCAACGAGTGGTCGGACGCGACGAGGCGACGGACCCCGGAGCGTACCTTGTAGAGGGCGTGGGCCCAGGTGCCCCGGCCGAGCGCGGCCGCCTCCTCCTCGCTCATCTCCAGGTCGCCGGTGAAGCCGCAGCCAGCCGAGGCCCCAGTCCCACCAGCGCTTGAGCGGGCCGCCCGCGAACTGGGCGGCGAGCGACGGCGCCGATCAGGTCCGCCGGAACGCCCACTAGGCGGACACGGAGGAGATGGGCTGGATCTTGCGAGGATGGTGGCCATGGCGCCTAAGCGAGGAGGAAGGAGATGGTCGAGTGGAGGCTTTGACCACGCGAGCGCGAGCCCCGCCCCGGCCATGCGCGCTGTGTGCGGTAGGTGGTGGGAGGAAAGGGAGAGGAGAGAGGAGAAAGAAAAAAGAGAAAGGGAAGGAGAGAGGGGAAAGAGAGGGGCTGACGAGTGGCCCTGTGCATGCAAAAAGGCAACTGCCGGCGTCCCGAGCTGCCTCCGAGGGGGCTGGGTTTGGGTGGGAGCGCCGGCCATAAATCTCGTGAAATTCGGCGAAAAACGGGTCTTTAGGGTCTGAGTAGGGCGTTTTTTGACCACCGACGTTTAAAAAGTTGCTTGGGAGGCTTCCTGAGAACGGCTGGAGATGCTCTCAGTGTCCAATCTCCCACGTCCCACCAGACAATAGCACGACCTCGGGCACTCGGCCAGATAAACGTGCGTGCGTCACCCGGGGCAGGCAAGCAACGCACGGCTACGTTGCTTGTTGCAGTTGGCGACACGACGAGGTGAAGCCGGCGCCAATTCCCGCCCAACCGCGTCCGTATTTCTTTTTTGAGTCGAGCACTATTACTACTTCCAATCATGCAGTTGGAGTACGCAGTCAGATTGTACTCCAACGAGCTCGAGGAGTACAATCTTCCTCGTGGTACTGGGACACGGACGGTCGTGCATGATTCATGCGTGCGCCCGTCACCAGGTCTGACCGCGGCAATGCGGCATCTTCGTCTTTCTCTCAAATTCAGAAGGAAAAAGCTCTTCCGCTGTCTTCCTCCTACTGTCCTGTGCAGGCAAGGATAGCCTCGAGCTGGAGGCTGTTAAGCAAACATGTCTATTCGT
This sequence comes from Triticum aestivum, assembly GCF_018294505.1. Lineage (NCBI taxonomy): Eukaryota > Viridiplantae > Streptophyta > Magnoliopsida > Poales > Poaceae > Triticum > Triticum aestivum. The sequence continues at coordinate 624,878,457 of NC_057812.1, read as the reverse complement.
CAAATCCCAAGCCAAGTTTGTCTAAGCCCCAAATATACTAAACAGTGTCAAAAAATTCCTCCGCAAAATAATAATATATACAAATACATTATTATTCCTCTATATTTCATTAAACCCGGGATTTTAGGTGCTTTTGCCTTTTAGGCCAGGCTCTCTACATACCGGTTCCTATAGGATTTGTCTAGCGAGCGAATGGAGCCGGCCCATTAACGCAGTCCCTCGCACCGCTCGTCTGTACGTGTAGGTACGCTCGCTCTGCTTGGCTTTTCCTTTTTTTTCTCCTCTTCTTTGTTTTATTTCGTTTTTCCATTGGTTTGTCTTTCATTTGACCGTTTTTTGCTTTTCTCCTTCGTTGCAATTTGTTTTTTCATTTATTTATTTTCGTCATACTTTTTGTTTTCTTTTGTTTCATGCTTGGTTTTCTTTGCATTGTTTGATTTTTTTTGTTTTTGTTTTTGTTTTCTATAATATTCAATCAGCTCTCTTTTTTAAACGCAAGAGTTGTCGGTGGCGTGCCGCTGCCGCTGCTCCGCCTCAGGCCTTGAATTGCAGCCAACCCCGTGGCAGCCGGGAAGTCGCGATTGCCGGATCCATAGGTCCTACTCGCAAGAATGTCGTCTTCGTCACGATGGATGCCAACGTCATCTTCACCTTCGTCTTCAACCTCCGAATTCTCCATCATCCAGGATCCGGCCAGGCACGACGAGCGCGCCAGATCCATAGATCGGCGAGCTCGGGAAAGTCAGCCGCCGCGCGATGGAACTCCACAGAGCGCCACCGCGAGAGGGGAAGCGAGCCGACGACAAACACCGCACCGACGCCATCTCCACCTCCATGGCGACGCCGGCCGCGGCCCTAGCAAGCTCTAAGCTATGTACAAGCCTAGATCCACGGTTTCCCCAACCTCCCGCCGCCGGAGCGACCGCCGGAGGTGGAGGAAACCGTAGATCGCCGGCGAGTGAGGTGGGTTGACCGGGAGTTCTCAGAAAATCGCCTCTCGCTACAGTGATGGGAGAGAGGGGAGTGTCCAAGTCTACTTTTTTTTACTACACACATTTTTTGGTACATTTTTTAGATTTGTCAAATACATGATAATTTTGTAAAATACGTTTTGAAAAAAATGAATACATGGTAACATTTTCTAAATACATGTTGTACATTTTCTTAGAGAATATAAACAGTTTTGGAACTACACGGACATGTTTACACTGTTTAAACATTTTACTATAATCCCAGACATTATTTGGAAAGACATGAGCATTTTAGAAAATGAAATGAACATTTTTAATGGAATAAATATATTTTTTAACCCACTGGAACAATTGTTACATTGTATAAACATTTTTTTAAATGTCACTGACCTTTTTTTGAATCACTAGAATTTTTCTTTAAAATGACACGTAATTTTTTTAATGGCATACACTTTTTTTACATTACGCAAGAAAAAAATACATTGCATACTCCTTTTTGAAAATGCCACAAACTGATTTTGATACTCATGATTTTTTTTATGTAACGTGTATCTTTTTAATGTATGAAACTTTTTTATCGAATCACGCAAATATTTTTTTACATTGTATATTGCTTAATAATTCCACGTACATTTTTTTAACTGCGTGAAAATTTTCATATTGTCACAAACATTTTTCATGCACATAAGTAACATTTTCTTATACACGAAATATATATATATATATTACAAAAATAAAAATGTGAGGGAAAATGGAAGGATCCCCGTAATGTCTCGCGTCGAGATCTTTGAAACTAGATCCCTATAATGTAATTAGGTTTCGATGAACTTTTTCTTCACAGAAAAAAGGAACCGAAAAAAGGAAACAAAAAAACAAAAACAGAGAAAAGAGACCCCGAAAGGACAGGTGTGCTATTTAACTTTTTTGAAAGCAGATCTGTCTTTTACCCTTTTCCAAAAGCATAGTTGTGCTTGTCGCGAGAGCGCAAGCTGTGTTTTGCCATTTTTGGGAAGGACATCTTTGCTTCTCGTGCACAATCCGTGATTTTCCATTTTTCGAAAAGCACAGTTTGTGTTTCTTGTGAAAGCATAAGTTCGGCTTCGCAAAAGCAGAATTGTGCTTTTTCCTTTTCGGGAACTATATACCATATTTTTTTCCCTCCCAAAAGGTCAAAACGTAGGAAAAAGCAAGCAAAAGCCGGAAAAACAGCCCCCCTCCATCCCAGAAAAACCCAAAAAACAATAACTCGTGCATAAAAGACAAAAATCCTGAGGGTTCACCCTGCGCGCGACACATCGCGCCGACTGGGCACATCACTTGGAGTGATCCCGGACCCATAAAAGTGACCTCTGCGGAGCCCTCCAAGAGTTGCCCCAGAGTAGTGGCTCCCTACGTCTTGGTCTCGCTTCGTGTGAGACCAAAGACCGACCCGTGTCTACAATCGCCAATGTACTGGACCAGGCCCAGTGTGATGTCGCCTCAAAGCGCTTGCTTGCATACTGTACGTCATGTACCATTTATCTTTATCCTTTTTTAATATTCTTATATACATATTTTTGAAATTAATCTACTTTCTAAAAAGTACATCGTGTATTAAAAATTGTTAATGTAATGTAAAAATTTGTTCATGTGATTTGTAAAGAATGCACATATCATTCAAGAAACAGTTCAGCACATTTAAGAAATGATCATGTAGTATAAATAACATATATGATTGTTTGTACCATTCAAACATATTCAACTTGTATTTCAAAAATATTGGTCACTTTTTGGAAAATGTTCATTGTGTGATAAAAATGTTCATCTCGTATTAGAAAATGTTGATGCAGTGTAATATTTTTGTATCCTAAGTTTTTTAAAACCTCAAAACATTCAAACAATTCTTCGTGACACTTAGACAATATTCAACATGTATGTATGAAATGTTCACCACGTATAAAAAATTCTTCATCATGTGTTAAGAAAAGTTCATAATTTACAAAAAAAATGATCGTGAATTTAGAAATTGTTCACATTGCATTAAAATGTTAGTCACATATTTTAAAAATATGCATATTCTATTAAAAATACTTCATCTTATTTCAAGAAAATATTCACTGTGTATTTTAAATAAATGTTTGATCCTTATTAGAAAAACTTCAACATGGTTGAAATAAAATTCTTCGTGTATTAAAAAAATGTTCGCCGTGCATATAATATATGATCAATGTCAATTTGTCAAATGGTCAACATGTATTCAGAAAAATGTTCAGCATGTATTAAAAAAATGTTCATCATATATATGAAAAATGTTCTATTCTCAAAATGTTTGACATGCTTTTTTATGAAAGTCAACATTGTTTGAAATATGAATAAATTGAAAAGAGTAAATATTGAAAACTGAAAGAAAATCGGATGAAAAAAACAGAAAAAGAAACAAAAGAAACGTGGTAGAGAAAACATAAACAAAACTTGCGTGGAAGGTTCTAAAGCAGGCATGTATGGTCCATAGAACCTTCCCAAAATCATGTGAATGGATCAGCTACTATGGAAGACACCTTGAGGCGAGGCTATCTCCCGTCTCAGAATAGGCGAGAAATGGCGCTGGCTAGCCGCAAGGGTGGACAAGAAGAGTAGGGGAGAGAATAGATAGTTTGGGTGATTATGTGATTTACATAAAAGTGTGATAGAATAGGAAAACAGCTAAAGTGCCAGAAGGGCAGTTCCTTATCTTATGTGTAGTAATTTCTTTGGGAGACGATCCAACTTTGCTGAATAATTAATAACTAGGCAAAGTGCATCCAGCCTAAGAAAACCAATATAATCACTATGAATAGTACTTCCTTCATCCAGGTTTATTAGCCCCCTTGTATTTTTGTCAAACTTTGATATGAAGGGCTTCTTTGATTCAAAGGATTCTAAGGAAAATTTTGAAGGATTCTAACCCTTAGGAATTTTTCCTATGTAGGTTGTTTGATTCGTAGGATTGTAAACCATAGGAATTTTTTCATATGATTCATTTGCATTAGATTTCATATGAAATTTTTCATCCGCTCAAAACTCTTTAAAAGAATCCTACGTTTTTTCTATGCACAATCGAACACTTATACAATCTTGTGCTGGGAGCGACTACAATAAAAGCACAGCTTGTGGTGCAAAAATAGAAAAACGAATCTGATCCGTCATCCAGTGTGAATGGTACAGATTCAAGTGGAGGCATCCTAGACCATTTAATGTACATTTTATGAAAACCCCCTTGCTGGTAGTGAGATGTAAAATGGACTTTTGCAGTAACCGCCTCCACCTTTTCCTGTCCAAACATTTTGTTCTTAGTAGTAAGACTGCCATATTTTCACAGCGTTCATTCCTATTCCTTCCCTTTGCACGTCTATTAAGTACAATAGTAGGTCACTCCAGAGTATGTCAACATTTTTCAAAGATATTTGAGTACATGACAAAAATTAAGACACTCTCACAGGCACATGCACTATATGTAAATACGTGTAAGCTGGACCATCTCAGGCACAAGATGGTAAAATGGACCATTCCAGACACAAATACTTGAGTACATGTCAAACTGGACTATCCCCGCCACATTTGTTTAGTACATGTCAAACTGGAACATCCCGGACATAACAAAAGAAGACATTCATATCAGGTTATAAAAAAAATGACAGGATCAACAAACATTGTTAGCAAAACTGCATCAGCTTTGGTACATGACGGGCAAGGCTAAGTCTGCAGGAGTATAATAATCATCGCTTTTTCTACAGATCTTTCTGGCCTCTAGTCAAAAATCCAATCCTATCCTTCTTCTCTCTATTCCATCAAGGCCTAGCAGACACTGAACGCCTAAATCATGCCCACATCGTCCTCCTCCCCAAAAAGGAGGCGCCAACCATGCCGGATGCCTTTAGGCCCAGCTCGCTTCAAAACTGCCAGATCAAAGCGGTCGCTAAAGTGATCACCTCTCGTCTAAAACCGCTCATCCCTCTGCTAGTTCATGGCAACCAGACTGGTTTCATCTCTGGACGAAACATCGCCGAAAACTTTGTGTTTGCAGCAGATCTTATTAGCTCTTGTCACACGCGAAAAAAACCAACGATGGTCTTCAAGTTAGACTTCAAAAAAGCCTTCGATTCAGTAGCATGGCCTGCCCTCGACAAAATTCTCCAAGTTCGTGGGCTTTCACCTCTCTTCCGCAGTTGGATACAAAATCTTCTCCATACAGGCAAAACGGCAGTACTTCTGAACGGGGTCCCAGGCAATTGGATTCAATGCAAAAATGGGTTGAGGCAAGGAGACCCTGTCTCCCCCTACCTCTTCCTCATTGTAGCCGACCTTCTCCAATAGCTCATTGTCCAAAACTCTGATCCGTCCCTCCACCATCCCATCTTCTCCCACCTGCCCCCACTGTCCTCCAATACGCCGACGACACACTCATCGTCGCAGCTGCATCCCCCTCAGCTGCCTCAACCCTTAAATTTCTCCTAAACAATTTCGCTCACGCCACGGGACTAGCCATCAACTTCTCCAAAACTACTCTAGCAACTCTACACACAAACGATGATTCCACCGCTTCCATCGCCCTTGCCATGGGGTGTGCATGCGCATCCTTCCCACAAATATACCTCGGCCTCCCTCTCGCTCTGATCAAACCCCTCTCCAATGTCTTCAACCCCTTAGTAGAGCGTGCTAGGAAACTTCTTACCGGCTGGAGGGCCAAACTTCTAGACAAAGGCGATCGTCTCATACTCATTTCCGCGGTTCTCGACTCAATTCTCACCTACTTCATGTTTGTCTTTTGAATCCCAAAGAAAACTATCAAAACTTTGGACTCGCTGAGAAGAAGTTTTTTTTGGGCAGGAGAGGATGCATGTTCCGGTGCCCAATGTCTTGTTGCTTGGAAAAATGTCTGTTTACCAAAAAATTCGGTGGTTTAGGGCTTAAAAACTTGCATGTTCAAAACAACTGCCTACTCATGAAATTTGCAGCTAAAGCTCTCTCCACCGCCCAAACACCATGGCTCCGGTGGCTTGATCTTCAACATCCCAACGCCTTAGTATCCCCTCCACCACAAACCTCCTTCCTATGTCGCACCATCTCCCAGCAAATAACTACTCTCCAAAATATTTCCTTCGTGCTCACTAGTAGCGGGTCACATACCTACTTTTGGCTAGACAAGTGGCTCACCCCTCAACCGCTCGCCATCACCTTCCCCCACCTATTCTCACGCTCCACTTTACAGCTGGTTAAAGTGGCTAACATTTTGTGATTCGGTATTGAAGTTAACCTCCGTAATCGCTTCTCTCTAACGGCAGAACAAGAGCTTGTGTCACTTCTGGCTATTTTGCAGGACTTCGTGCCGTCGGCGGAGGAAGATCAACGGTTTCTACGACATGGCACTTGCTTCTCCTCCAAGCATGCATACGGCGTCCTCATGGCTAGGCCTGACAACGATCTCATGGGCCCTCTCATATGGAGTGCCAAGGTTCCTCGGAAGCTCAAAGTTTTTGCATGGTTACTCTTCAAAGACCGCCTCAGCACTAGAGTTAACCTTGCACGCAAGCATGTCATCAACTCAGACATATACCCTCGATGTGCTACGGCAACCGAAGACTCCAACCACCTCTTCATCACATGCCCTCTTGCCAATAGAATTTGGCAACAGCTCGGGTTCCTCCCAACCTCCAGTGACATTACAGATCTATGGGACACTCCTACCCCTTCTCACCTCCCAACCAAAGCATGGCCTTCGATCCTTCTGGCCTTGCTTTGGATGATTTGGACAACACGAAATGACATGGTCTTTAGATCAATAGATCAATGCTCTGTAATAACCTTAAGGAACCTCATTGCTGCCTTGGATCTTTGGTCACATCGTCTTGTGAGCTCACAAGACAAGGAGGACGTCTTCTCGTGGCGTTCCTACCTCTCTGCACGTTGCATCGTGCCTATGTAATTATGTACTCACTGCCATGGCAGTCCCTTGAGTAATATATTCAGGTGGGGGAACTCCCCCCGGTGATTCTCAAAAAAAAATCATCGCTCAAAAAGAATTGCTATTAAAAACTGCATCAATGTTGATATCTTGCTGGCACAGAACAGTTGCCTCCAGATGTAGTGCCTCTTGTTCATCGAGCTTCTTGTCCCGGGAGAGATCGGACATAACAAATATGATTCAGTTAATGCAAGTCCGTGTATGTGTCATACACAGGTCATACATTCATACTTAAAACATTTTAATCATGAGCTGATCAAATAAATATGCATTCACAATACCATCTGGTTGTGTTTCCTGCACATACCACACGGAAGGAAAAATGGAGAAGATATCACATTCATCGCAAAGACAACCTAAAGTATGTTTCTATGCTGAAACTGACAGACAAGGAACTATGTTGTGGATAATCCTAACTTACCAATAATGAACAAATTATATAAACATTATTTATCTTGTACAGAGAAAACCACTCTAGTGCATTCTAGAGATTCGCCACAACCGGCAGAATTAGGCAATACAATTATTAGTTGTCCTATTAGAAATCCATCCTTTATAAAACCTTGGCATTTTCGAATAGCAATTGTATGTACAAATAAGAAAAGAGCATATCGTACGATAAAATGATGTGTTGAACCCTTGAAGCCACTGGACATTTTAATCACTCAAAACTGGTCATGAGTTTGACAAGAACAATATTAGTAGAACCACTCCTTAATCTTTACCTCTTTACCTAATAATAAAGCAAATTGGATTTCTGGTCGTCCGTCATGACATTTTTCAGGAAAATCCCTCTATTTCAGAGAATTCAACCCGCAGTCATGTCTTAAGTTAAACGAGTCGTTTTTTCATATTTTATACAAAAGTCCCTGTATTTTCCTGAAATCAACCCGCCGTCCAGATTTAAGTCACACCCTA